>NC_141136.1:191459531-191611846 GCF_053477565.2 Lygodium microphyllum
AGCCATTGGGACTCAACTCTGTTTTGGCACCGCTTACCATCCCCAAATAGATGGCCAAATAGAGCGAGTCAATCAAGTCATCGAGGATATGCTTAGGGCATACTGCTGTCATGAGCCGAAGAGGTGGATTCAATACTTGCCTTTAGTTGAATTTGCCTACAATGCTTCTTACCAACAAAGCATTCAGATGACCCCTTTTCAAGCATTGTATGGTCATGACTGCAGAAGTCCCCTAAACTTCTCGGATCCAACCTTGAGGGTTGAAGCTTCAAGGCAGATGTTGGAAGAGATGGATGACCATATAAAGTCAATAAGACAAGACATCCAAGCGGCCAAGGATAGACAGAAGGCATACGCAGATTTGAAGCGTCAAGATAAAATCTTCAAAGAAGGAGACATGGTCTTCATTCGCATGCACCCAAAGAAGAGTTCTCTATCCTTAGGAGATTGCAAGAAGCTAAGTCCAAGGTATTGTGGGCCCTACAAGATCCTCAAATGCCTAGGACCTAATGCTTATAAACTGCAACTCCCTGAGAACCTAAAAGTTCACAATGTATTCCATATCATCCTACTGAAGAAGTATGTACCTAATCCTAACCATGTACTTGACGACCAACAAATTGTAATGCCTAGTCAAGGAGTCTTTGAACTAAGTCCTGACACGATCTTAGATGTTAGGGAGAGACAATTGAGATCCAGATCCTTGAGAGAATGCCTCGTCTAGTGGAAAGATTATCCCGAAGAGGATGCCACTTGGATAGATGAAGGCACTCTCAACCATCAATATCCCCAGTTTATCTCGAGATGAGGACATCTCGATTCCTCCAAGAGGGAGAGAAATGTAACATTCTAATGTGAACTACTTCTAATAGGAAATTGGGATAATTTTTTTAAATTAAATAAAGATATTTTTTTCCCCTCTCCTCCAGCCGACAGTCGAGCTAGAGGAAGAAGGGAATAGAATGTAGAGCAAGCTCCTTGCTGGAGCTTGCTCACACTCTGAGCATGCAGCTCGACACGTGGGGGAGGGAGAATCTTATCCCCTCCCCTATATATAATTGAGGGGCCGCAGGCTGAAGGGGCTGCCAGAGACCGGGTAGAAGACGTTGAGCGCCGTCCTGTTGCAAAAAGGAGAGAGTGAGTCTCCCTATTTATTTTGTGAGGGAGGGAGTGATTGAAGATAGGGCTACTGCCGGAAGCTCTAGAAGGGAGAGGAAGAGCCGTGAGTCTGACGCTGTGGCATCATCGTTGCCGTGAGTTGGAGGAGAGAGCTCGAGCTGATCTTTGCCGGGAGATCAGAGAGGGAGTTCGCTACCATCATCGACGCCTTCCTCCCTTTCACGTGGAGCTTCAAGAAGCCTTGGAAGCTTCTTGGAAGCTTCCAAAGTTGGGCTTTCCAAGCCCCCCCTTTCTATGCCTCTTGATACCCCCCCTCCCCCCGTGTTTTAAATTTCCCTTAGCCCCCCCTTCCTATGGCTTTTAGGATAACCCCCCCCCCTCCCTCCAAGTTTGCCTTTAAGGGCCCTTAGGCCTTTTCCCTCCTTCCAAAAGATATAGCCTTTAAAGGCTACTTTTTCCCCCTTATAAAAATTCCTCTCTAAGGCTCCCTTAGGACCTTCTTCCCCCATAAAAGGTTACTCCAAATGACCTTTCCTTTCCCCCCGTGTTTTCTAAAAAAAACCCCCTTAGGCCCATAGCCTTTAAGGCTACTTTTTCCACTTGGAGTTCTCCCTTAAGATTCTATAAGGCCCATTTTCCCCCAAGAAAATTTTACGTTAGTCCTTTCCTTTCCCCATGCAAAAATACCCCTTGAAACTCTCCCATACCTTGTTTTTTTTCCAACATGTAAAAGAAAGAAGAATGTTGAAGGTCGTTGACACCTTCCTTTCCCACTCAAAAGCCTTGTAAGGGATTCCACACCTTTTATTCCCCGTTCGTGCGAGTCTTTACAAAGGCCATTAAGCCTTCCCCATGGCTTTAATGGGTCTTAATCGTGAAAGATTCTGAAACACCCCCTTTTCGAATTCCCTACTCCAAGAAGGAAGCCTTCTAAAACTGCTTCCGACGGACGATGCAAGTTATTGCAAAAGGGAGCCACGGTGGAATTTCAAAAGGAGTTGTAAAGTTGCTTCCATGACGGAAAGACTACAATTGCGATGCCTCCTAAGAAAGTCCAAGGCGCAACTGGCGGAAGGGTCGTCTCCCAGCATCCACATGGATATCTCACCCCAAGCCCACGTTTTCCTTCCTAATTTTTATTTGGTATTGTTGTAATTCAATCAGGCAAGGTTAATTGTTAGAAATAGGATATATTTTTGTCTTAGATACTCACGATGAAGGAATTTAGTCATTAATACTTTCAATAAGACAAGCAAAATAAAGGAAGCATAAATGCATTTCTAGCAAATAGCTTTATGCATTGAAATGAATTAAAAATTAGATTAATGTCCATTAAAATAGTATACTTCGTTAAGCTTGGAAGTATAAACTGCATATCGCACTATTAACCCATATCCTCTTCGCAATGAATCATCATGGAAAGTGCAAGGCATGAAATGATTCTTACAATGCATAACTCTAGGAAATTATCGTTTGTCAACTGCATAAATTATCAAGAAAAAGGTTGCGTGTTTAGCATGAATTTTGTTCGCAGTTATAGGAAGATTAGTTGGAATTAACCTTAATTTGACAAGTTAGGGTTGAAAAATCAATTTACGCATAGACAACGAGTCATGTGAAAATGATCACGTAATTATCTTCTAGAGTTAAACAAATTGGCATAAACCTAAAACACCTAAACCGTGGAGTACTCGTTTAGAATGAGTTAAATTCCAAGAAATTCACTAGGAATTAATACGTAATCTAATTTTTATGTATTGAAACTCCTATACCTAAATACTTGCCCACTTTCACCAAAATGTAGGGACAGTGAAACATATTTGGAAAGTGAGCTAGGGTTGTCCCTAAGATTCTTACAAGATGGAACTTGGAAATCCTAGGTCTAATGACGTCAGCCTAATGTAATCAAGAACAAATTGTTTCGTGACTCCGTTCAATGAGTAGAATAAGTCTCATAGTTCGATGTGACACTTGCACAGCAAGTGCGGAGTCATATGATCTTGTGATTGGATCACAAGAGAATGGCCAAATTCTCGCAATGAGGTTAGCGAGTCCTTACACAAGTTATCTTGCAAGAGGATGAATAATCATCCTAATTTAGTATCTTTCTAGAGTAAAGAAGATTGCTTGGAAGCAATAGACCAACCGATAAATTGAAATAACCAATGAACTTAAGGTTTGACCAAGTCAAGTTAGTAGGGTACATCCTAACCCAGGATACAGGGGATCTTGCCAAGTTGCAAGTCATCCCGGATCGAGTGCTAGACGCATTCGAAAGGAAGGATTCATTCCTTTGCAGTTTGCCAATAAAAACAACCAATGAAACTGTTTGTGCTTGTTACAGATTTAAGAGCACTGTTTGGCTTTGTTTTGATCAATGAATTAAAAGATAAATGAATATTTATAGTTCAGGTTGAAGGCCTGAAGGGAGAGGCAGTTTTAGTTACCTCCGACTTCCTGCCTGACCCTAACCAAGAGGGTTGTTAACCGCGCCGAGAAAGTGGACCGAACCCACCGCGAGAGGTCTCTCGGTTGAGCGCTACTTGGAGCAGGAGGACGCTTGGGTGCCAGAGGGGGCTCTGGCCGTAAATCCCTCACCTTTCGGGCCCTACACAAGAGGCTAACGTGACTCGGGATTGAAAAACGAGGCCCGCATACTAGTCTACAGGCGGAAACTTGGATTAGTGATCCCTGTGGATTGCCGGATAGCCTTCGGGCAGATTGTGGATAAGCCTACGGGCTGGACTTTTTGTATTTCAAAGATAAATATGATAACCTGTTAATAAGGAATTTGTTTGACATTATTTTTCTATGTGAAGTGATATGATTAAGTGAAAGAACTAGTGCTTAAACGGGCTAATTAAAGAAGCTGATTGATACATGTCCAACTAATGTGTTAGGTAATTAAAGAACTAAACCAACCCGAGGAAAGTGCGGAGGATGGGCCATAGGTCCGTCCTACGGATGGGTGGCTGGTTGGCCGAAAACTTTTCTCAAATCATGATGGACAGTAGGAAGATCGTCAAAGAATACGAACAATAAAAGCGTTAACCTAGAGTTATGATTGATCCCGATTTATGCTGTTTTAGGGGAACGGAATGGGACTATGCCTTATGGCAGAGAGATTGAGCTTTGCATTCCTCTCGTTTCGCATTCTCCTTCAACCAAGTGCAACATGAATCCACTTCAGACCTGGTGTTTCTACGTAAAGTAGTTCGCTTGGGTCCGATGCTAGTTGCCGTTAGGAAATGACCAATAAGGGAAACCCTAATTCAGGTCGATCCTAAGTGGAAATGGCCCGAATACTTCCACTACGTGGCAGACGTGGAAGCCCTAGACCACAAACCCCGTAAATTCCATGAAAGTGCCGCGCGGAGCTTTCTAAACATCCTTTCTGATGGACTGCTAAGACGTGTCCTGAAGACACAAGTGGACACGTTACAGTTGGTATCACAGCCAACCAACAACGGAATTATTTTTATAAAATCTTAATAAAAAGAAGTAAAGCAAATGTTGATGTTCTAAACATTTCCTTACCTCAATGCTGTCTTGCAGAATTACGAAGCATGGAACAAGTTCTTAATATTTCGAATCATGTTTATGACTACAATGCATTCTCCGCATTATCGACAAAGGGTTGAGATGATGAACATCCTGGAGAAAATCTATAATCCATCACCTTTGTACATGGAACGAAGATGGACAGGTGCATCACGAATCTACTATATAGCTGCCCACCGGTTTGCTTATCTACAAACCAATGTAAAGAGGATCAAGTGGTTGGAAGACCTGAAAGTCATGAAGCTGTTCATTTTTGTGGAAGCTCATGTAAACTCAACTTTACATATTCAAGGTCGGTGGGTTGAGATGAACTCATATGTATGTGAGAAAGTAACCCGTGTAATCCTCACCGATAGGATTAAAGTGTTAGGGTGCCATGAAAATAATGGGTTCCAAAGGGAAGGATACCCTGAACTTCCAATGATTTACCGATTCCTGAAGATCCATGACCCGAAACCATACTATTATACAGTTCCTGTAGATAAATGTAATACAACGTTGTTCTCCCCAAACTAAATGTAACAATTGGCTTATCATCGCAAGAAATTTTGTATTCCGAAAGGGCTATGCCCATATAAATACAAATAAGACTTCTTTTTATCAATGTCTGATTGTGCATGAGAATTGATAAAAATTTAAGTAGTTACATTGCTTGCATGATAGCCGAAATGGAGATGTAATATAAATCAATAACGATTATCGTGTAATAACATTAAGAAACCTTTATCCATGCACAACCCTAGCTACAGGTTCCTAGTTCGCCTCCTACATCCAATACTGCTGTAATCCAGGAGAAGAAGTTTCTTCTTAAGCAGATTAAGCCGCCCGAATTTGACGGAAGGGGCATGTCCCCGTCCAAGGAAATGCTGAAATATGGATTGAATCCATGGAGGATTACTTCGAAGTAGCCGGTACTGCACCCGCCAATCAGGCTATGCTCGCCAAGCTAAAGCTCACCAAAGCCAGGCATTGTTGGAAGCAATGGTACATGGATCAAGGGATCGCGGAGGGATCCGTTACCTAGGAGAAGCTGAAGAAAGCTGTGCAAGGAAGATACTTACCACCTGCATATCGCACGCAGAAAATGAATGAGTTCTACGAGCTAAAATAGCTGGGACTCACTCTTGATGCATACTATTCTAAATTTGTCTCACTTCTTAAGTATGCACCACAGATGGAGATGACACAACAAGTGTCCAAATTTTGTGCGGGTTTAAATCCACCAGTAAACACCGATCTGGAATCTATACGTCCATCAGATCTTCAGGACACACTCATTCGAGCTGTGCCTATAATTCAGGAGGTGCAATCTAGACCAAGGGGTAACAAAGCTTGGTCTTATAATGACCCGAACAGAGGAGCATTCAGACCTCGAATGAAGAGAGTTCAAGGTCATAATCAGGGATAAAGAAAGAAAGAAAGGACTAACAATGTCAGCAACTTTGTTCCTACTCAAAGCAATGGCCGAAACCTCCGTTGTTTCCACCGCAACGAAACCGGTCACTTCAAGAGGCAATGTCCCAAGCTTGGAGGAGGATATCGCCAAGCACCTTTCCAAGTAACGGGCCGTGGTCAAGGAGCCGTTACCCGAGGCAGAGGAAGAACCACCTGCATTGCCAATAGGAAAATGTGTGAAGAAGAAGAAGAAGAAGAAGATCCGACCATGGAAGCAGAATTTGAAAGGGCAACAATCCATCCCGCTCTACACAAGAAAGGGCCGAATCGCCAGTTCTCGGTGACTCAGACACCATCAGACTATCGAGGTAAAAGTTTCAAGACCTTGATTGATTGTGGCAGTACACATTTCTTTATCTCACCAGCATGTGCAAAAAGATTAGGAATAGCCACAGTAGAAGCACCTACCTTGCTTGTGGAAATGGCAAATGGTCATGAGGTTACTTGTACTAGGCAAATTGCTAAGGTGGAATTCTTTCTGGGAGGAAAGAAGACTTCAGTCAAATTCAGAGTCATGAATTTAGGTATCCATGAGTGTCTACTCGGAATGGATTGGCTTAAGCCTAATGACGTCCACATTCATTGTGGAAAGGGCTAAGCTTCCTTTCAAAACTCTGAAAGGGAATTAGTCACAACCCAAGGTGAGGCTAGAGTGCCGAGAGTCTAATTGGCCAAAGTATCTTGGATCATAAAAGGAGTCAGAAAAGGATTACCTGTCTACTTAATTAAGCTCAACAAGTTAGATCAGAAGCAAGAGTCTAGTGAAGGACCTTCTTGGGTAAAGGAATACACGGACATATTCCCTGAAGAGTTGACAGAGCTCCCGCCTCAAAGGAAAGTGGATCATGAGATTAAGTTAGTACTAGGAGCTGCGGCAATTGCAAAGAGACCTTATAGAATGTCCATACCAGAAGCAATTGAGCTTAAGGAACAACTCAAGCAACTGCTAGATTAGGGCTACATCCGGCCTAGCAGTTCACCATGGGGAGCTCTAGTACTGTTCCAGAAAAAGAAAGATGGAACGCTTCGGCTATGTATTGATTACCAAGGATTGAATCAATCAACGGTCAAGAAAAGTACCCTATTCCTAGAATAGATGAGCTTCTTGATCGCCTTCAAGGTGCAAAGATCTTCTCCAAGATTGATCTCAGGTCAGGTTACTATCAGATAAGGATCAAGGAAGAAGATATCTCCAAGACGGCCTTCAATACAAGATATGGGCACTTTGAGTTCCTAGTTATGTCATTCGGACTTACGAATGCACCTGCCACCTTCAACAGGTTAATGCAGGATATCTTTAGGCCATATCTTGATGATTTCATACTTGTCTTCTTCGGCGACACTTTATCTATTCTAAACAGGAAGAAGATCATGAACCCCAACTTCGGATTGTCCTTAAGACAATGAGGGCGCATAAGTTGTATGCTAAGATGAAGAAGTGTGCATTCTTCAAGCGTCAGATTGAATATCTCCGATTCATAGTATCAGTGGATGGAATCTCAGTGGACCCAGCCAAGGTCAAAGATGTGCTAGAATGGCCCATACCAACATCTGTCAAAGACATACGCAGTTTTCTTGGATTGACAGGATGGTATAGGGTCTTCATAAAAAACTATGCTTTGATTGTAGCACCTCTGACGGGGATTTACTGAAGAAGCAAACTTCCATTGCATGGTCAACTCCCGAACAAAATAGCTTCAATAGATTGAAGCAAATTTTGGTATTAGCACCTGTTCTAAAACTTCCAACCCTCAATAAAGAGTTCGAGGTAGTAACTGATGCTAGCATACTTGCCTTGGGATGTGTGCTCATGCAGGAAGGTCATCTTGTAGCATACTCTTCAAGGAAATTGAAGAGTCATGAGAATAATTATGCTACCCATGATTTGGAATTGCTAGCTATCATCCATGCTCTAAAGCTTTGGAGACACTACCTATTGGGTAACACGTTTACGCTAGTAACTGACCATAAGAGTCTCAAATGGATCTTTACCCAGAACGAGCTCAACATGAGGCAACGTCGGTGGATAGAAGTAATGGAGGAGTATGACTTTGAAATCAAGTACCGACCAAGAAAAGAGAATGTAGTTGCCGATGCACTTAGTCACAAGGCATTCCTTAACTCCCTAATCTTGCAGAATCCATCAACAGCCAAATCTCTAGCTACAAAAGTATCTATGCCAAACAACCCTATACTTGACTTAGCTAGAGAGGATGCATGCCACGATCCGGCCTACCAAACAATGCTAAGGGAGATCTCTATCAAGGATCAGAACCAAAAGTTGCAAACTAAGTATCATGAATTTTCTATTAATAGTGGACTTGTCTACTATAGAACAAGGCTGTGTATACCAGCAAGCCAGTCACTTAAGCAGAAGATATTGTGGGAAGCTCATGATTCCCCTTTCTCAGGACATCCTAGCTATGCCAAGACTCTTAATGCAGTTAGGAAGAGCTACCATTGGGAGAGGGTTAAAGGTGACGTTCTCAAATATGTCACCAAGTGTTTGTCTTGTCAACGTATCAAAGCCGAACATGTCAAGATGCTAGGGAAACTGCAACCGCTTGACATTCCCCAAATGAAATGGGAATTCATCAGTATGGATTTTATTGTAGGCCGACCCCAAGTCCAAGGAGGATACAACTCCATCATGGTTGTGGTTGACATGCTTACTAAGGTTGCACACCTTATTCCAGTAAAGACAAACTATAAAGCCTCAGACATTGCAAGATTGTTTATCAAGGAGATATTCAAGATACATGGGTTACCCAAAAGAATCATTAGTGATCGTGATTCTCTCTTCACATCACACTTCTAGAGAGCTATCTTTGAAGCCATTGGAACTCAACTCTGTTTTAGCACCGCTTACCATCCCCAAATAGATGGCCAAACAGAGTGAGTAAATCAAGTCATCAAGGATATGCTTAGGGCATACTGCTGTCGTGAGCCGAAGAGGTTGATTCAATACTTGCCTTTAGTTGAATTTTCCTGCAATGCTTCTTACCAACAAAGCATTCAGATGACCCCTTTTCAAGCATTGTATGGTCATGACTGCAGAAGTCCCCTAAACTTCTCGGATCCAACCTTGAGGGTTGAAGCTTCAAGGTAGATGTTGGAAGAGATGAATGACCAAATAAAGTCAATAAGACAAGACATCCAAGCGGCCAAGGATAGACAGAAGGCATACGCGGATTTGAAGCATCAAGTTAGAATCTTCAAAGAAGGAGACATGGTCTTCATTCACGTACGCCCAAAGAAGACTTCCCTATCCTTAGGAGATTGCAAGAAGCTAAGTCCAAGGTATTGTGGGCCCTACAAGATCCTCAAATGCCTAGCACCTAATGCTTATAAACTGCAACTCCCTGAGAACCTAAAAGCTCACAATGTATTCCATATCAGCCTACTGAAGAAGTATGTACCTAATCCTAACCATGTACTTGACGACCAACAAATTGTAATGCCTAGTCAAGGAGTCCTTGAACTAAGGCCTGACAGGAGCTTAGATGTTAGGGAGAGACAATTGAGATCCAGATCCTTGAGAGAATGCCTCCTCTAGTTGAAAGATTATCCCAAAGAGGATGCCACTTGGATAGATGAAGGCACTCTCAACCATCAATATCCCCAGTTTATCTCGAGATGAGGACATCTCGATTCCTCCAAGGGGGAGAGAAATGTAACATTCTAATGTGAAATACTTCTAATAGGAAATTGGGATAATTTTTTTAAATTAAATAAAGATATTTTTTTTCCCCCTCTCCTCTAGCTGACAGTCAAGCTGGAGGAAGAAGGGAATAGAATGTAGAGAAAGCTCCTTGCTGGAGCTTGCTCACACTCTGAGCATGGAGCTCAACGCGTGGGGGAGGGAGAATCTTATACCCTTTCCTATATATAATTGAGGGGCCGCAGGCTGAAGGGGCCGCCAGAGACAGGGTAGAAGACGCTGAGCGCCATCCTATTGCAGAAAGGAGAGAGTGAGTCTCCCTGTTTAACTTGTGAGGGAGGGAGTGATTGAAGATAGGGCTGTTGCGGAAAGCTCTAGAAGGGAGAGGAAGAGCCGTGAGTTTCATGCTGTGGCATCATCGTTGCCGTGAGTTGGAGGAGAGAGATCAGTTGATCATTGCTAGGATATCAGAGAGGGAGTTTGCTACCATCGTCGACGCCTTCCTCCCTTCCACGTGGAGCTTCGAGAAGCCTTGGAAGCAATCCACAGGGATTACTAATCCAAGATTCTGCTCATAGACTAGTATGCGGGCCTCGAGATCCAATCTCGAGTCACGTAGGCCTCTTGCGTAGGGCCCGAAAGGTGAGGGATTTACGGCCAGAGCTCCCCCTGGCACCCAAGCGTCCTCCTTCTCCAAGTAGCGCTCAATGGAGAGACCTCTCACAGGGGGTTCAGTCCACCTTGCCGGCGCGGTTAACAACCCCCTTCGTTAGGGTCACGCAAGCAGTCGGGGGTAACTGAAGCTGCCTCTCCCTTCAAGCCTTCAACCTGAAGCATTAGATATCTTTTCATCCTTTAATTCCTTGAACAAACAAAGCCTTCGAAGCTTCCAAGGTTGGGCTTTCCAAGCCCCCCCTTTCTATGCCTCTTGATACCCCCCCCCTCCCCCGTGTTTTAAATTTCCCTTAGCCCCCCCTTCCTATGGCTTTTAGGATTACCCCCCCCTCCCTCCAAGTTTGCCTTTAAGGGTCTTTCGGCCTTTTCCCTCCTTCCAAAAGGTATAGCCTTTAAAGGCCACTTTTTTCCCCTTATAAAAATTCCTCTCTAAGGCTCCCTTAGGGCCTTCCCCCCCCCATAAAAGGTTACTCCAAATGACCTTTCCTTTCCCCCCGTGTTTTCTTTAAAAAATCCCCTTAGGCCCATAGCTTTTAAGCCTACTTTTTCCCCTTGGAGTTCCCCCTTAAGATTCTATAACGCCCATTTTCCCCCAAGAAAATTTTACCTTAGTCCTTTCCTTTCCCCATGCAAAAATACCCCTTGAAACTCTCCCGTACCTTGTTTTTTTTCCCACATGTAAAAGAAAGAAGAATGTTGAAGGTCGTTGACACCTTCCTTTCCCACTCAAAAGCCTCGTAAGGGATTCCACACCTTTTATTCCCCATTCGTGCGAGTCTTTACAAAGGCCATTAAGCCTTCCCCATGGCTTTAATGGGTCTTAGTCGTGAAAGATTCTGAAACACCCCCTTTTCGAAATCCCTACTCCAAGGAGGAAGCCTTCTAAAACTGCTTCCGACGGACGAGTGCAAGTTATTGCAAAAGGGAGCCACGGTGGAATTTCAAAAGGAGTTGTAAAGCTGCTTCCACGATGAAAAGACTATAATTGTGATGCCTCCTAAGAAAGTCCAAGGCGCAGCTGCGCGGGAGGGTCTTGTCCCAGTATCCACGTGGATATCTCACCCCAAGCCCAGGTTTTCCTTCCTAATTTTTATTTGGTATTGTTGTAATTCAATTAGGCAAGGTTAATTGTTAGAAATAGGATATATTTTTGTCTTAAATACTCACGACGAAGGAATTTAGTCATTAATACTTTCAATAAAATAAGCAAAATAAAGGAAGCATAAATGCATTTCTAGCAAATAGCTTTATGCATTGAAATGAATTAACAATTAGATTAATGTCCATTAAAATAGTATACTTCGTTAAGCCTAGAAGTATAAACTGCATATCGCACTATTAACCCATATCCTCTTCGCAATGAATCATCATGGAAAGTGCAAGGCATGAAATGATTCTTACAATGCATAACTCTAGGAAATTATCGTTTGTCAACTGCATAAATTATCAAGAAAAAGGTTGCGTGTTTAGCATGAATTTTGTTCGCAGTTATAGGAAGATTAGTTGGAATTAACCTTAATTTGACAAGTTAGGGTTGAAAAATCAATTTACGCATAGACAACGAGTCATGTGAAAATGATCACGTAATTATCTTCTAGAGTTAAACAAATTGACATAAACCTAAAACACCTAAACCGCGGAGTACTCGTTTAGAATGAGTTAAATTCCAAGAAATTCACTAAGAATTAATACGTAACCTAATTGTTACGTATTAAAACTCCTATACTTAAATACTTGCCCACTTTCACCGAAATGTACGGACAATGAAACATATTTGGAAAGTGAGCTAGGGTTGTCCCTAAGATTCTTACAAGATGAAACTTGGAAACCCTAGGTCTAACGACGTTAGCCTAATGTAATCAGGAACAGATTGTTTCGTGACTCCGTTCAATGAGTAGAATAAGTCTCATAGTTCGATGCGACACTTGTGCAGCAATTGCGGAGTCATATGATCTTGTGACTGGATCACAAGAGAATGGCCAAATTCTCGCAATGAGGTTGGCAGGTCCTTACGCAAGTTATCTTGCAAGAGGATGAATAATCATCCTAATTTAGTATCTTTCTGGAGTAAAGAAGATTGCTTGGAAGCAATAGACCAACCGATAAAGTGAAATAACCAATGAACTTAAGGTTTGATCAAGTCGGGGTAATAGGATACGCCCTGAACCAGGATATAGGGGATCTTGCCAAGTTGCAAATCATCCCGAATCGAGCGCTGGATGCATTCGAAAGAAAGGATTCATTCCTTTGCAATTTTCCAACAAAAACGACCAATGAAACTGTTTGTGCTTGTTACAGATTTAAGAGCACCGATTGGCTTTGTTTTGATCAATGAATTAAAAGATAAATGGATATCTATACTTCAGGTTGAAGGCCTGAAGGGAGAGGAAGTTTCAGTTACCCCCGACTGCCTGCCTGACCCTAACCAAGGGGGTTTTTAACCGTGCCAGGAAAGTGGATCAAACCCGCCACAAGAGGTCTCTCCGTTGAGTGCTACTTGAAGTAGGAGGACGCTTCGGTGCCAGAGGGGGCTCTGGCCGTAAATCCCTTGCCTTTCGGGCCCTGCACAAGAGGCTAACGTAACTCGGGATTGGATCTCGAGGCCCGCATACTAGTCTACGAGCAGAAACTTGGATTAGTGATCCCTGTGGATTGCTGGATAGCCTTTGGGCAGATTGTGGATAAGCCTACGGGCTGGACTTTTTGTATTTCAAAAATAAATATAATAACCTGTTAATAAGGAACTTGTTTGACATTGTTTTTCTATGTTAAGTGATATGATTACGTGAAAGAACCAGTGCCTAAACGGGCTAATTAAAGAAGCTCATTGATACATGTCCAACTAATGTGTTAGGTAATTAAACAACTAAAACAACCCGAGGAAAGTGCGGAGGATGGGCCATAGGTCCGTCCTATGGATGGGTGGTCCCGGTTGGCCAGGAACTTTTCTCAAATCACAATGGACAGCAGGAAGATCGTCAAAGAATACGAACAACAAAAGCGTTAACCTAGAGTTATGATTGATCCCGATTTATGCTATTTTAGGGGAACAAAATGGGACTATGCCTTATGGCAGAGAGGTTGAGCTTTGCATCCCTCTCATTTCCCATTCTCCTTGAACCAAGTGCAGCGTGAATCCGCTTCAGACCTGGCATTTCTATGTAAAGTAGTTCGCTTGGTTCCAACGCTAGTTGCCATTAGGAAATGACCAATAAGGGAAATCCTAATTCAGGTCGATCCTAAGTGGGAACCGCTAGAATACTTCTGGTTCATGGCAGACGCGGAAAGCCCTAGACCGCAAACCCCGTAACATTCCATGGGAGTGTTGGGCAGAGCTTTCTAGACATCCTTTCTGATGGACTGCTAAGACGTGTCCTGAAGACACAAGTGGACGCGTTACATGTAGAGACATGATAGAGAGAGAAGAGACACACCATAATATACACTCCCAAAGACTATATCATATTGATCACAATTTACATATATATAGGTGAGACCATTGTTTGAAGGAGAATGAAAAACGAGAAGGATTTGAAGCTCAACCTCTCTGCCCGTAAGGCATAGTCCCATTCCGTTCCCCTAAAACAACATAAATCCGGCGTCTAGCTCTATAGATTCTCGGTCATTATTACCTCGCTATCAATTCCTTTGAGAAAAGTTCCTGGCCAACTAGGACCACCCTTCCGTAGGATGGACCCAAAGTCACGTCCACCGCACTTTCCTTAGGTTGCTTTAGTTATCTAACTACCTACCACATTTAGTTGACAAGCAAAAACAACTTCTTTAATTAACCAATTAATCACTGGTTCCTTCACGTAACTTAGGCACTGACATAGAAAAACAATGTCAAGCAAATTCCTTTTCAACATTTGATCTTTATTTATCAGTCTTTGGAATACATCATGTAATCCGCCCAAAGGCTATTCCAACAATCCTCAGGAATCGCTATTCCAAGCTCCGCCCGTTGACTAGTATGCGGGCCTCGAGATCCCATCTCGAGTCACGACCTCTTGTGCAGGATCTAGAGGTAAGGGATTTACGGCCAGAGCCTCCCCTGGCACCCAAGCGTCCTCCTGCTCCAACTAGCACCCACGGAGAGACCTCTCGCAGTGCATTCGGTCCATGTACCTAGCGCGGCTAACAACCCCCTTGGATAGGGTCAGGCAGACAATCGAAGGTAATTGATGCTGGCTCTCCCTCCAGGCTTTCAACTTGAAGCATTAGTTATTTTCCAACTTTAGTTCCTTGAGCAAAGAAGAAAAAACAGTGCTCCTAAGTGTACAATCACGAGCATTCCAGTGGTCGTTTGTACGGCCATTTGCTAACGTGTGATTTCTTCTCCCCAAATGCTTCCAGCATTCGATCCTGGATCAATTTCCACTTGGCAAGATCCCAAGGGTTTCGTAAGCTGAGTTTCTTGTTTACCCTCTTTCCTTGGGTTAGGGTTTATACCCTGTTAACCCAAATTATCACTACTTTGGGTTTCCATATATTATGGTCAATAAATCCTTGACAACCCCGTTGTCCTCACTTGATTGGTCAATTGCTTGCTAGGCAATTCATAATTACCCTAACTTGGCAAACTAGCCCCGAGGAATGGTGATGTAGCAGGATTACTACTCATCCTCTAGAAAATTAGACTTGTACTTAGAACTCGCCAAGCTTGTTCTAAGGAGTGGCAATACTATTTTGTGATTTAGACACAAAATCGTACGGCGTTGTAGCTTGTGTCAGTATCTGACTTGTGGGATTATATATTTCTTCATACGGTCTTTCTTGATCAAGAATACCTTTGATCAAGATAAGGGCTTGGGAGTCCTCTTGACCCAACCCAACCTTAACCCTACTAGGCCGATAACGCTTTGGCCCTAGGGTTCCTAAATTCATACAGAAGTCTAGTATTTGGTCAACTGATCCTTAGGGTGGGAACCCTAGATCATTCTTGCATGGGCGTTTAGCTAACCGAAACATTCTGTGAATGTGGGTAGGACCTTTAAGATTGGAAGTATTAAGTTAGCAACCCAAGTGCCATACTAGGCAGAATTTTATCATAACTTAACCCTACCTAGCACTTTGAGGTGATCATCATATGTAATCTAATCGTACTTTTGTGATTTTCATATAAGCTACTCAACTATATGTGGATTACTTAGTTGATCCAACCAACCTGCGAGTAAAGATGCTCTTCACTTTAAAGATGCAATTACTTTCTTCTCGTAAATCCCATGTATATGCATCAAACTCAAGGCTTTAGTCTTTTAATGAAAATGCATCCTTTCCCAATTTCGAACTTTTGATAAAAGAGCTTCTATGCATGGATGCATCATTCTTTTGTGACGAGGTGCTAATGAATACATGGTTGATTTAATCCTTCTTCTACCGCTTATCGCAACCTAAATTATAACTAACGTTGCATGTGAATTGCATAATATCTAGTTCATAAATCTTTTCCTTTGGGAGATGCACAATTTCGTCTTGTAACTTATGCATCATACGTTTAGAATTGCAGCTACCCTTGACTATGGAAGTGAAAGCAATTGCAAATACACGTCATGCAACTAACTTGTAGATCGAATGAGTAAATAAATTTCCCAATGTATTTAAACTTGCCTATGAGAATTAAACACATGCCTAATCCATCCTTTTCATACGGGACTATTATCGGAACCTGGGCATTAAGAATCAGGGCGTTGTCCACTCGCGTACTCGGGGTGGAAGCTCCCGCGTGTGCTCCTCTCGCCTTTTTTCTTAGGAGCCATTGATGCGGTAGATTTTGACGCAGCAAATCTTCCTTGGCTCCCTTACACACTTCAAGGGTACTACTGTCCGAGATTCTCCTCTTCTGCGCAGGAATTTGGGTCTTGCAGTCAGGGTTCTAAGGAACCCGGGAAGGCAAAGTGAATAAGGCCTATGGAAGCCTCCAAATTAGAAGCTTCCAAGCTTCTAAAAACGGGAAAATGATGTGGAGAGAGATTGATTGGGATGATGATGAAGATGATGATGGAGGAGATGAAGACAATGATGATGATGATGATGATGATGATGATGATGATGATGATGAGGTGGAGGCGGCAGCAACGTGGTGACATCGACAGCTCTCAGGCGGCTCTTGAGGGCAAGCACAACACGACCAATTCTTCCTCCTCCCTCCCCCCTCAAGCTTGGGAGGGGTGTGTTCTTATAGGCATGAAGGTGGGGGTATCCACACAAGTGGCAGGTAGCATGTTCCCCTCCCCATGCTCCTCCCTATTCCACATATACTCATACTCCCTCTCCCCGCCATGCAACGGCTAAAGGGGAGGGGAGTTTAAATTTAATAAAATTTGCAAAAATTATCCATTATCCTTTTCCCCTTGGAGGGGTCTTCCCGCGGTGAACTATGGGTTTTTAGCCACGGTCTCTTATGCACAACACGGGCTGGAGTTTAGTCATGCGCAAGGGTGGAGCACTTAGCCCAAGGTTTTTCTGTGCACGAGACCACTCGAAATTGCTCTTGCAGGATGTGCAGGGTCTAGGGTCATTAATATTTCGTGCGAAAATATTACATGGTGAATCTCCAAATCAAACTCAACAACAAAAACCAACAAGACCCGAATACTAGTAATACGAACAATAGAGCTGAGAAAGTTTATTGATAATCAACTCCTCCAATTTTTGAGAAACCTTTGGCAACTAGCCTTGCTTTGAATTTCTCATATGTTCCATCTGCTTTTGTTTCTATCCTATAAACCCACTTGCATTTAATAGCAGTACATCCAAGTGGTAACTTAGTTAGAATCCATGTATCTTTAGAGAGAAGAGATTCATACTCAGCTTCCATAGGCTCTTACCATTGTTCCTTTTGTGGGGATGACATGGCATCACTATAAGAGATAGGGTCTTGGCAAATATTGGATCATTCTCAAGAATATAAACATCATAAACATGACAAGTACCAATGCTCATTACCAATGGGAAGATCAACATAAAGATCAATGCCAAGGTCATCATCAATGATAGGGGCAGGTTGTGAATCTTGATTTGAAGAGTCAATATTATCCCATGAAGGAGGTTCATCATCATATAGAAAAGGAAAAGAAGTGAGTAATGACTTGGTATCATCAACATCCTCTAGTGACCACGTCTGCCCAGGATTCTCCTGACACCATGTGTTGCCCCTAAGTTGCTCATTGAAAATAGCATCACGACTTGTGATTACCTTCTTGGAAGATGGATCATAAAACTTGTATCCCTTAGAAAAACTTGAATATCCAAAATAACTTTCAAATCAGGAGGATCAAGTTTTCTTTGTAGAGTCTCTTTGGGTACATGAATATAAGCAATACATCCAAAATTTTGAAAATATGAAACATAAGAAGTTTCATGTGTCCATGTAGTAATCAGTATTTTACCAAAACAAGCAGTTGTAGGAAGATGATTTTACACAAATACCTCTCTTAAGATTGAATATGCCCAGAAACATTGAGATAAGCGAGAATGAATGAGCATACATCACATGGCATAGAGAATAGTCATGTCTTTACGTTTAACAATACCATTTTTTTTAGGAGAGTAGGGAATTGTATATTTATGATGAATACCTTGATTTTTACAATAATCATCAAAATCATTTGAAATATATTCTCCACCATTCTGACTACAAAGTTTCTTGGTGCAACGACCAGTAGTATGCAGTTTTGCAATTTTTTGATATTGCTTAAAAGATCATAAGGCTTCTGATTTGTATCACAACAAAAAAATAGTGGTATATATTGAGAAGTCATGAATAAAAGTCATGAAATATCGATATTGAGATTTTGATGGAGGAAAAGGTCTACAAATATCAGTGTGAATAAGATCAAGCAAATCCCTACAATGACTTATGGTGGAAATGGAAAAGGGTTTGCAAAAATGCTTTTCAAGTGCACAATATTCACAAATACCCATATGAGGGGGAGCTCTCAATTCCATACCTTGAACAAGGTCATGCCAATAAAGATCGATAAGCTTAGAAAAATCAAAGTGAACAAAGTGATGATGCCGTATTTTCCTGTTAAGATTGCCGAGCTGTAACAACATTTGCAACATCTTCATTTAAAGATAACTAAAAAATATTACAATTTCCAAAAGCAATAGCTATGGTTTTGCCATCTTTCTCAATGTGATACTTGCTATGGTCAAAACCAATAAAGAGACCAAGATCCACAAGTCTTGCAACTGAAAGAAGATTCCTTTGTAGATGTGGGACGTGTACAAATCCACCTAGAATTCTTGTTGAAGAAAGAGTACGGAGATATAAATCATCTATATCTTTGACTTGACATGTTGTATCATTAGCAAGATATAAAACCAATTGGGACTAATATGTCATGTTTCCCATAGCCTTAGAATCAATAATAAAAAGAGATCCATCATGATCATGAAGTATCCTTTCCGGAGAGATAGAGTAACTCACACAATTTGCTTCTTCAGTATTGTTGTCATGTGTAGTAGTACCATACGCTCTATTACAATCTGAATCAAAACACCTCTTGAAATATAGATGGATTGGATGATCATTCTTTTTGCAATTTTCACAAGGAGAATAATATTTGGATAAACATGTTGTTTATTTGTAATACCATGCTCTTCATCATATTGTTTTTCCCAACAATCATCTCTAGTGTGACCATTTCTTTTCCAATAAGAACAGCATCTGTTAAGAAACTTGAGACGAGAGAAGTTACCACCATGAAAACTCCTACATGTATAGCATGGAAAAGGATGCCTTCAAGTAGTTAAAGCTTGGTCGATTTGTTCTCAGTGTCCTCTTGTGAGATCATAATTGTTTCTTGATTTGTGTGTCATCGTTCATGTCATTGTGAATATTCAATCAAAGATATCCAAGCTTGATCAAAATTGATCCCATCTTTGTTAGATAATATGGTAAGAATATTATCATAAGCAAGATTAGCTGTGTTACTGATTGCTTTTGAGGAATAGCATCACTATAGAAGTAGCAAGTTGATTGATAATATTCTTGAATGATTCGATATATGTTGTCATAGAAATTTTGATGTTGTATTTAACTCAGTAAGATGACTATGAAGATAAACTCTTTCTGTAATAGAAATCTTCTAAAATTTTCTATCAAATACAGTACAAGGGATCGGGCTCATACCCGCGCTCCTAGCCGCACAAAATGACTTGGGAAAAAAAGTGTCGGGCCCGTGTAATAGCGCGTGTATCATCGCGGCCAGAGACATGCGTGTAAAAGCGCGTGTACAGTGACAGTCAGTCGCGCTAATACACGACCCCATACACGCGTTCTGCGCAGTTTTGCTGCAAATTTACACGCGAATCTAGCAGACTATCCGCGCAAATATACGCGATTTTTCTGCGCAGTTTTGCTGCAAATTTACACGCGAATCTAGCAGACTATCCGCACAAATATACGCGATTTTGACAGATGACACGCGCTTATACACGCGATTACAGAGGGAAAAAAAAATCTAGAGAGTGCTTTTGGGTGCCTTTGTTGTCATAGAAATTTTGAACATCAGCAGTGGCGGCTGGATCATCAGGGGTAGGAGCATGAGCAACTTGTGCCTGTTCAAGAAATATACCGTATGTAAGTATACATATATATGCAATTAAATAAACCGAAATCATTCATTTAGAGTTTTCAAGTACCTGTCGACCGTATGGTCTCATGGCCGCGTCAAACTGCGCATCCGTAATACGTCCCTCGTTTCTGAAGATGGCCCACGTGTCACGTCTGCTATTGCGGCGAGCATACCCAGTCTCGTGGGCTGTGGGCCTCCTCCCCATAACCCGTCGCTGTAACATAATCAAGATAGTTTGTAAGATCAAAACAATCATAGAATCAATGAATTTGGCAAACAATCAAATAAAGAGGCAAGTTACTTAGAACTCTGCCTCCCACGACTCGACGCCGCCAGATCCGAAATGCGACGATCCAATGGTCTCCATCTGGATCCGTCGTGCCTCCACATGCTGCCTGCTCTTCACGCCTCCCTCTGCGCGCTTCTTTGCCTCCTTCCACTCGCGTTTGTGGGCAGTGGCAGGTTTCTCACAAGGATAGCCACCCGCAGCTACATTCACCCCATCATCGTACGCGAGTTTCTTAAGGTGAGATCTTTTATTACTTAAGATCTCCCTTATTCGCGTCCTTCCCCATACATCCGAGAATGTCGCTCGTGGGGGATTGGGGTACCGACTATGTACACTATCTAGGACCTCCCTAACTAACCGGCTATCCTGATCTTTAAATTTTACAAAACAGTTTCTATACATGTTTGAAACTACCCCCCGCATATACTCCATCACCTCTTTCCCTCTCGCATCCATGACTACCCCGCCCCTATCCGTAACATCGTAGAAAATCTCTCCCTCCACCTCTCTCGCCTCCTCCGACTCCTCACTGTCTCCTCGTACATGCCTCCCTCCATGCCCTCTCTCACCGCGTGCCCTACTACCCCCCCCACCAAAGCACCCGCCGCATCCTCCACTCCCGCTCTCTTTACTGCGGCGTCGGCTCTCATCTGTACTGCGGGAGTAGCCATGACTAGGGGTGGCTGCACGTGACTGTGTACGTGACTGTGGCTGTGAGGGAGCACGTGATGGTGGCCGTGAGCCTTCACGTGACGGTACAGAGGAGGGTGTGCGTGAGTGTGTCCGTGCAGGGGTGTGTCTCCTCGGTGAGCGTGTATGCGCAGGGGTACGTCTCGCCGGACTCGCAGGCGTAGACGGCAGTGGAGAGGCTTGTGTACTTGGGGGCGCGGTGTGACCTGGGAGTCTAGGAGGAGGATGGGCATATATATACTCTGTCAGCTCCACTGGATTAGGATGGCGCCCAAAATGGTTTATCATCTCCATCATCCAAGTGGCGTATGCCCACGGATCGGAGGAAGAGCCTGGATCCATGAAGAATCTGCAAAGCGTCGAAATTCCGCCTCAATGAACCAAGCAAAACATGCATATAAAAAATAAACATATCTCCTACAATATATCTCCTCAATATATCTCCTACAATATATAACCTACAACATATATCTACCATTCTAGAAAATAAACATATCTCTTACAATACCAAACATCGAATTAGTAGAAGATCATAAGCCAAAAGAAGAAGTTCATTTCGAATTAGTGACGAAATTCATGAAAAACAAAAACTCTTTCCTCTATCTTGACGGACATTGTCCATCAAGGGAGAAATGACTAAACACATACACAAGGGTTCCTTCTTCTCTCTTTCCTCTATCTTGACGGATGTCGTTTGTCAAGAAATAAATAGTTAAGCACATATACAATGTGTGTGAATTCCTTCTTCTCTGTTTCCTCTATCTTAACGGACCATATCGGTCAAGAGAGAAATAGTTAAGCACATATAGAATGCGTGTGAATTCCTTCCTCTCTCTTTCCTCTATCTTGACGGACATCGAATTAGTAGAAGATCATAAGCTAAAAGAAGAAGTTCATTTCGAATTAGTGACGAAATTCATGAAAAACACCGCAATCCAAGTCCAAACTTGCAGCTAAAACTCAAGAGTAAAGAATGAACAGACATGGTGCCCAAATTTGCAGCTCAAACTCGAGAAAAAAATGAACAGACACAGCGCGTGTACCGGCCCGTGAAAAGAACCGCGTGTAAAATCGCGTGTACTGTCTGTGCACACAGACCAGACGCGAGTCTACACGCGGTACCGACGATAAAAATTTTGAAAGGGACCGACCACCGAAACGGTCGGATGTACTTATAAATTCTATCCTCTGTCGCTTTCAAGTACACATAGCACGGGTGGAAAGAAAGAAAGCGACAGATTTGCCAAAACAAACAAACGACAACCAACCTCTTTGAAAAGTCTTTGAAAAGTGAGTTCGTTGATTCTTGCTTCTCTCTCCCTTTCTGTGTTGTCTGCACCCTTTGCTTCTTTTGGGTAGTCCAAGAGGGAGAAGGCTGGTTGGAAGAGGCAGGTTCGGGGGTTTGGAAGAGCTGGAGGCAGAGGTACTGTAGCGACAAAGAAAGAAGAAGAAGAAGTGTTTTGAAAGAGGGCTTTTGAAAGAAAGAAAGCGACGCGTGCGGTAGGTAAACGCAAAAAGCACGCGTGTAAAAGCGCGTGTAAAAGCGCAGCAGAATACATTGTACACGGGTCCATACATGCGATTTCACATAGTGCAGACGCCCTCATACACGCGTTTCCACACAGAGTAGACGCGCCTGTACACGCGACACAGAGACTGTTTATACTTTTTTTAAAAACTGCTTGTTCTTGTGTATCCATTGTTTTGTGCATAGGATGTGTATGATTTCACTAAAAACTGATCCTACTTCTGTATTGGTTATTTTGGAATAGCATGTCATCATCCTCTTCAAGCAGTTCTGGTGAGGATGAGACAATGCGTCATCGTGATCGCGACGTGTGGCTGGCACAAAGGATCAAGTGTACGTGTAATCGATATCAAGGGTGCATTGTACGAGCGCGTCGAATTACATTGAATCACATCTCGATGTATGGAGAATGGATTCAAACAGGTTTAGAGGTGAGAAGATGTGAATTGAAAGTATTAAAATAACTCATGGTGTGCAAATTAATGGAGCGCGTTGTAATATATATACTGTGATTGAAGCAGGATGCAGTACCACACCCTAACATGGTGCCATACGCACGGCGAGAGCATGCAAAGCGTCGACGAGATGATGCTGGAGCTTCGGGATCTGTTGTCGGAGATGAGTGGGAAAGGGATGACAATAGCCCTGCACCCCACGAAGTTGTGGAAGAGGAAGTGTTTGATGACATGGTGCGGAATCTTTTTAGGGATGATCGCAAAGGTGTGGACGACAATGATATGGAACAAGAGCATCTCTACAACGCTTCATCGACACCGGTTTTTGAAGGGTGCACATTCTCTATTTTACGTGCTTCACTTGAACTGCTCAATATACAAACAGTTTATGGATGGAGCAATGCAAGTCTTGACGCATTATTGAAGTAAGCATTGTAACTTGCAAATTTGAGTTAGTGGTTTTTGCTTTTTCACTTAAATACTCTATTTCAAGCTTTTAATTATTAACAATGATCACATTTAGTTATAAGGTTCTACATATTATCACTTTCAACCCTCAAAAACATGTCAAACAAGGTTCATACAACTTTTTATTCCATATGCACTTCATTTGGAATATAAACAGTGAAAAACAAGTAGATTTTCTTCTTAAAATAGACATACCCTTAAATTGCATGTTTCAAGTTACGGAACTTGAATGCATGGATAGCCATCATACTCCCATCAATATTTACACAGCATGGAACATCAATTCTTAGAATCTTGCAACAATCCCATATATTGAAATGTAGAGAGAGAAGATATGTAGAGACACGATAGAGAGAGAAGAGACACACCATATACACTTCCAAAGACTATATCATATGGATCACAATTTACATATATATAGGTGAGACCTAGTCCAGATAGTGTGAGCTATATATAGCTTCAACATATTGAAATGTAGAGAGACAAGATATGTAGAGATGCGATAGAGAGAGAAGAGATACACCTTATACACTCCTAAAGACTATATCATATTGATCACAATCTGCATATATATAGGTGAGACCTAGTCTAGACAGTGTGAGCTATATATAGCTCCAATACCCCCACACAAACATAGGTCTCTAGTTGCGGATGAAAAAACCCTTGGGGAGTACAAGGGAAAAACCTGAGCTCCTATGTAAAAATGTACAAACATGATCAAGAAGAATATTGTGTGCATGTAAAGTGAATCCATGCATATAAAGTGAAATTGAATATGGTGTACAAAGATGACCAAGAGGTTTGAGGTGTATGTGCATATGTGAAGTGTATGGTGCCTACAAGGAGTATATACAATGGCAATACAATGTCATAGTAGATTAATTCCCACATATTGAAGTTGGGACAACTCCAAGTGTATGGTGCCTACAAGCAATATCTACAATGGCACTTCAATGTCATAGTAGATTAATTTCCAAAGATTGAAGTTGAGACAACTCCAAGTTCTGAGCAGAGCAAATTGAATCATGCTTCATTGAGTCCTTTGGTGAATATATCTACAGTCATATGATCACTTGGACAATGTTCAATCATGATCTTTCCTTTCTTTACCTCATATCGAACATAATGACAATGCATTGCAATATGTTTAGAGTTGTTATATTGAGCATAGTCTTTAGCAAGGCTAATAGCACTTTGGTTATCACATCTAAGTGGTGTGGTGGAGAGAGGAGGATTGCCAATAGATCTAATAGAACTTGTTGAAGCCATACTAAATCTCAAGCCTCTAAAGATGCAGCTACATATTTGGCCTCTATAGTGGAAACAACAATACAATGTTGTTTCTTACCAGTCCATGAAATAAGACAAACATTGATAAAGAAACAATTCCACTTGTAGAATGCATAGATAAGTGAGAGCTTGCCCAATCTACATCTATATAACATAAAAGTTGAATTCAATGTGAGAATGAGAGTTTCGTTGGCACTCGTTTAGTTGCAGTCTAATGTCTAAGGCTTGGAGAACTAAGATGTTGTCCAAGAAAATTTACAGCAAAAAGAATGTTAAGGCAAGAATTTAACCCAACAAATTGAAGATATCCAACAAGATTAGCATAAGGTTTATGTAATGCTAATTGTCCATCATTTTGCAAAAAGTGAGAGTTTTTGGTAGAGCTCATAAGACAAGGAGTACTAGCAGGATCTGCAGAACCCAAACAAAACTTCTGAATAATATCTTCAATGAAATTTGTTTGATGCAATAATGAAATATTCTTTTCTCGGTAGCATTGAATCTGATCACTTGGACAAAGTTCAATTATAATTGGGTCTTGCTTTACTTTATACCGAACATAATGATATTGCATTGCAATATGTTTAGACTTGTTATGTTGAACATAGTCTTTAGCAAGACTAATTTCACTTTCATTATCACATCGAAGTGGTGTGCTGGAGAGAAGAGAATGGCCAATATCTAATAGAACTTGTTGAATCCATACTAATTCTAGAGCCACTAAAGATGGAGCTACACATTCAGCCTCTATAGTAGTGGAAACAACAACATAGCATTGTTTCTTGCTAGTTTTGAAACAAGACAACCATTGATAAATAAATAATTTCCACTTGTAGAATGCGTAGATAAGTGAGATCTTGCCCAATTTGTATCTCCATAACCCAAAAGTTAAAGTGAATGCAAAGAATTAGAGTTTTGTTGGCACTAACAACCCACCCAAAATCTTTATTGCCTTTCAAATACTTCAAAAATCATTTAGTTGCAGTCCAATTTGTATCTGTATAACCCAAAAGTTAAAGTGAATGCAAAGAATTAGAGTTTTGTTGGCACTAATAGCGCACCCAAAATCTTTAGTGCCTTTCAAATACTTCAAAACTCATTTAACTGCAATCCAATGTTTAAGGCATGAAAAACTAAGATAATGTCTAAGAAAATTTATAGTAAAAAGAATGTCAAGGTAAGAATTTAAGCCAACAAATTGAAGACATCCAACAAGATTAGCATAAGGTTAATGTAATGCTAATTGTCCATTATTCTATAGAAATTTAGATTTGTTGGTAGAGCTTACAAGACAAGGAGTACTAGTAGGATGTACAAAATCCAAACAAAACTTTGTAACGTGTCCACCTGTTCGCTCGTAGGACATGTCTTAGCAGCCTATCGGGAAGAGGGTCTAGAAAGCTCAGCCCGACACTCCCATGGAATGTTACGGGGTTTGTGATATAGGTCTTTCCGAGTCTGCCACGTAGCGGAAGTATTTTTGGCCATTCCCACTTGGGACCGACTTGAATTAGGGTTTTCCTAGTGGTCAAATTCCTAGAACGGCAACTAGCCTCGAACCCCAGGCGAACTACTTTACATAGAATGTCAGGGTCGGAGCAAATTCATGTTGCACTTGGTTCAAGGAGAATGGGAAACGAGAGGGATGCGAAGCTCGACCTCTTTGCCCATAAGGCATAGTCCCATTCTGTTCCCCTAAAACAGCATAAATCAGGATTCTAGTAACCTAAACTCTAGGTCAACATTGCCTGCTGTTCATTTCCTTCGAGAAAATTTCCGTGATGTCCATTTCTCTTGAGAAAAGTTCCCAGTCAACTAGGACCACCCACCAGTAGGAGAGACCCATGGCCACATCCATCGCACTTTTCTTAGGGTAGCTTTAGTTGTCTTATTACCTATCACATTTAGTTGGATACGCATAAAACAGCTTCCTTAATTAGCCTTTTAGTCACCGGTTCCTTCACATAATCTTAGCACTTGACATAGAAAAACAGTTTCAAACAAGTTCCTTTTCAACAATTGATCTTATTTATCTTTGGAAGACATCATATAATCCAGCCCGTAGGCTAATCCATAATCCACCGGAAGGCAATCCATAATCTGCCCGAAGGCAATCCAGCAATCCACAGGGATTACTAATCCAAGATTATGCCCGTAGACTAGTATGCGGGCCTCAAGATCCAATCCCGAGTCGCATTGGCCTTTTGTGCAGGGCCCGAAAGGCAAGGGATTTACGGCCAGAGTCCCCCTTGGCACCCAAGCATCCTCCTGCTCCAAGTAGCGCCCAACGAAGAGACCTCTCATGGGGGTTCGGTCCACGTTCCCGGCGCAGCTACTAACAACCCCCTTGGTTAGGGTCAGGCAGACAATTGGGGGTAACTGATGTTGCCTCTCCCTTCAGGCCTTCAACCTGAAGCATTAATTATCTTTCCCTCTTTAGTCCTTGAGCAAACAATGCAAACAATGCTCCTAAATTATTACAAACACAATCAATCCAGCTGTCGTTTAATTGGCCAACTGCTAAGGAGTGAATCCTTATCTCCGAATGCATCCAGCATTCAATCCAGGATCAAATTGCGACTTGGCAAGATCCTCAAGGGTTTGTTTGTTTACCCTTTTTGTCCTTGGGTTAGGGTCATACCCTCTCAACCCAAATTAATCAACACCTTAGGGTTCTTAAATTAAGACAATAAATCTTGGTGACCATGTCGCTCTAACTTGATCCTTTGCTTACCAAGAAATACCTAACTCCCCTTAACTTGGCAAATCAGTCCAAGAAAGGTGATGTAACAGGATGACTACTCATCCTCTTGCAAGTTAGACTCGCGCTAGAACTTGCCAACCTTATTCCAAGGAGTGGCAAATTTATATTGTGGTTAAACCACAAAGCCATGCGACATTGCAACTTATTGCACAAGTGTCGCATCTAACTCATGGGATCATTTCACCCATCAACGGTGTTTCTTGTCAAGGAGTATGTTTAGACAAGATGTAGGGTTTGGGGTGTCTTCTTAACCAACCCAACCCTAATTGTACTAGGCCAACAACGTTCAGTCCTAGGGTTTCCCAACTCAATCCGAGTTTTAGCATTAGGTCGATCGATTCTTAAGGTAGAAACCCTAGATCATTGTTTGCATGGGCATCCAATTAATCCCAAACATTCCGTGAATGTGGGTAGGACCTTTGGGTTTGAGGGTCTCAACTTGGTGACTAAGTGCGATACTAGGTAGAATTTCTAACGTGCTAAATCCTAGCTAGCACATTCAAGTGTTTGTTGTACTAACTAGATATGCTTATACAAATCCCTAGGGGGATATAACATTACAAGTGATTTAGGAAAATTGGTCTACTTGTCTTGCAACAAGGAACGATCCTTTCCTAGAGATGCTAAACTTGTTCTAAAGGTGTAAATGGTTGCAAGACCTCACATTACGTGATTCATTACCTCTATGCACCATAAGGTTTGCAATAACCCTATCTTTTAATGCTAAAGTCATGACGAATGACAATTTGGGAAATAACTTGCATAAAGCCTACAAAGATTCACATCAAGGAACTATGCCTACAACCTTTCATTTAATGCAATGGAATTTCATGCTTTGATATGACATGCAATCTTTTCTACATGCAACTTCGATAAAATGAAATTTACGCATGACGAATATGTAACATGCAACCCTTTCCTAGGTACAATATCATTAATGAAGTTCATGCAAGACGAATATGTACCATACAACCTTAATCCATTCTACAAGCATCCTCGCATGCAACATGCACTCTCCATGCTTTCATTTTCATGCCGTGCAACAGACGTTTAACAATTTTCTCATGCGAGTCATAACAAGGAAGTTATTGACTAAATGCAAGATACACTTGTTCTTTCAGGGCCAATCAAGGATGCACTTAACAATTTCATCTTTCACCCTAAGAAATATGCGTTTAGGCTCATTACTTTGGAAATGCACCAAAATGGCAACATGCGACTACGCTCGTAAGATGAATAAGAAATTTATATTCATAGCTTCCCTATGAATTTTAAAAATGCCCAACGCGTAATTAAACTTTCAAGAACCTGGGTTTCTGGATCTGTGGGGATGTCCACGTGTAAACTTGGGTTCGAATCTTCCATGCGTGTGACTTGCGACTTGGGCTTTGGAGCCATCGTAGACGTAGTGTGTTTGGACTTTGGGTTTGCCTTCGCCCTTACACGATCTGCGAATTCCCTCCAAGCTTGGTAAACATCTTCAAAATCTGTCTGCTTCTCCCTTATGCAAGAATACCCCTTTTCGGGAGTGGGTTATAAGGCCCGGGAAAAGATCGCGTGCACAAGGCTTAAGAGGTTTTCCTTTAGAAGCTTCTAAGAAGCTTCTGTCTCCCAGAATTACGTGGGAGAAAGAAAGGGTAATGATTGGGATAATTCTGATGATGAAAGAAGGGGGGGTTTATGATGACGGCGAGGACGGGCGGCGGCTGTAGCACGGCTGCAATAGTAGCTTGGCAGTGATTTCGGTGACGCTCTCTCATGACAGGCGGTAGTCCTTCTCAGCACCGCAGCAATCCTCTGATCGTCTAGCACGGCAGCCTCTTTTCCCTTGTCTCCTCTCCCCAAGCTCGTGCCACAGGGGGGGTCATATAGCATCAGAGGGGGAAAGAGGTAGCCACCACGTGGCCTATGCATGCCTCTCCCTCCTCATGCTCCCCACCACCACACTTCCCCTTAACTCCCTTACACACTCCCTCTCCTCCAGTCATGCATCGGCTGGGGGAAGGGCTAATTAGGAAAAAAAAAGTGCCTAAATTTTTATCATTATCCATTTTTCCTTTATCCAAGAAGGGTGTTCTTACACGGCTTGCGGTCTTCGTGCCTCGGCCTTAATTGCACATCACGGATGGGGATTTTTAGCATGTGCATGGGGTAACCACTTAGCCACCGCCATTAGTCGACGCAGAAGATGACTTTGCATAGCTTTTACGCGGGCATGCGGTGGTCAAGTTCTATAATATTTTTGAGCGAAAATATTACATTCTCTCCCCCTTGGAGGAATAGAGATGTCCTTATCTCGAGAAGAACTAAGGGTATTGCTGGTTGAGAGTGCTTTAATCCATCCAAGTGGCATCCTCCTCGGGATAATCTTTCCACTGGACGAGACATTCTCTCAAGGTTATGGATCTCAATTTTCTCTCCCTAACATCTAAGATCCTATAAGGCCATAGCTCAAGGACTCCTTGGCTAGGCATTACAACTTGTTGATCATCAAGTACATGGCTAGGATTAGGTACATACTTCTTCAGTAGACTGATGTGGAATACATTATGAACCTTTAGGTTCTCAAGGAGTTGAAGCCTATAAGCACTAGACCCTTAGCACTTGAGAATCTTGTAGGGTCCACAATACCTTGAAATTAGCTTCTTGCATTCATCTAAGGATAGGGAACTCTTCTTTGAGCGTACGCCAATGAAGACCATGTCTCCTTCAACGAAGGTTCTATCTTGACGTTTCAAATTTGCGTATGCCTTCTGTCTATCCTTGGCGGCTTGGATGTCTTGTCTTATTGACTTCATTTGGTTGTCCATATCTTCCAGCATCTGCTTTGAAGCTTCAACTCTTAGGGTTGGATTCGAGAAGTTTAAAGGACTTTGACAGTCATGCCCATGCTTGAAAAGGGGTCATCTGAATGCTTTGTTGGTAGGAAGCATTGTAGGCAAACTCAACCACTCGCAAGTATTGAATCCACTTTTTGGGTTCGCGACAGCAGTATGCCCTTAGCATATCCTCAATGCCTTGGTTGACTCGCTCCGTTTGACCATCGGTTTGGGGATGGTAAGCTGTACTAAAATAGAGTTGAGTCCCAATGGCTTCAAAGATAGCTCTCCAGAAGTGTGATGTGAAGAGAGAATCACGATCACTAATGATTCTTCTAGGCAACCCATGTAGTTTGAATATCTCCTTGATAAATAACCTTGCAATGTTAGAGGCTTTATAGTTTGTCTTAACAGGAATAACATGTGCAACCTTGGTGAGTATATCAACCACAAACATAATGGAGTTGTATCCTCCCTGAACTTGGGGTATGCCCACAACAAAATCCATACTGATGAATTTCCATTTCATTTGGGGAATGTCAAGTGGTTGCAACTTTCTTGTCATTTTGACATGTTCGGCCTTAATGCGTTGACAAGACAAACACTCAGTGACATATTTGAGAACGTCACCTTTAAGCCTCTCCCAATAGTAGCTCTTTCTGACTGCATTGATGGTCTTGGCATAGCCACGATGTCCTGAGAAAGGGGAGTCATGAGCTTTCCAAACTATCTTTTGCTTGAGTGACTGGCTTGCCGATACACATAATCTCGTTCTATAGTAGACAAGTCCACTATTGATAGAGAATTCCTCATACTTAGCCTATAGCTTCGGGTCTTGATCCTTGATAGGGATCTCCCTTAGCATCTTCGGATAGGTTGGATCATGGAATGCTTCTTCTCTAGCTAGCTCAAGTATTGAGTTGTTCGGCATGGATACCTTTGTGGCTAGAGATCTAGCTGTTGATGGATCTTGTAAGATTAGAGAATTTAGAAATGCCTTGTGACTGAGTGCATTGGTAACTACATTCTCCTTTCTAGGGCTGGTATTTGATTTCAAAATCATACTCCTCCAGCACTTCAATCCATTGACGTTGCCTCATGTTGAGCTCATTTTGGGTAAAGATCCACTTGAGACTTTTATGATCCATCACTAGGGTAAACCTGTTACCCAGCAAGTAGTGTCTCCAAAGCTTGAGAGCATGGATGACAGCTAATAACTCGAGATCATGGGTAGCATAATTCTTCTCATGGCTCTTCAGTTTTCTTGAAGAGTATGCTACAAGATAACCTAAGGCAAGTGTGCTAGTATCATTTACTACTTCAAACTCTTTACTAAGGTCCGGAAGTTTTAGGATAGGTGCTAATACCAAGTTTTGCTTTAGACCATCAAAGCTAGATTGTTCAGCAGGTGACCATACAATTGATGTTTGCTTCTTCAGTAGATCCGTTAGAGGCACTGCAATCAAAGCATAGTTTTTGATAAAGACCTTGTACCATCCTGTCAATCCAAGAAAACTGCGTATTTCTTTGACACTTATTGGTGTTGTCCATTCTAAAAGGTCTCTGACTTTGGCCAATTGAATTTTAGGCTTTCCAGCCTCTCCTTGTGTTGTGACCGATTCCCCTTCAGAGTTTCGAAAGGAAACTTGGCCCTTTCCACAATGAATGTGGGCGTCATTAGGTTTAAGCCAATCCATTCCGAGCAAACACTCATGGATACCTAGGTTCATGACCCTAAATCTGACCAAAGTCGACTTTCCTCCAAGTAAGAATTCCACCTTAGCAGTTTGCCTGGTACAAGTGATCTCATGACCATTTGCTAATTCCACAAGTAAGATGGGTGCATCTATTGTGGCTATTCCTAATCTCCTTGTACAAGCTGGTGAAATAAAGGAATGCGTACTGCCACAATCAATCAAGGTTTTGAAGCCTTTACCTTGATAATCCGATAGTGTCTGAATCACTGAAAACTGGTGATTCAAGCCTTTCTTGTGAAGGGCGGCATGGACTGTTGCCCTCTCAAAGTCTGCTTCCATGGTCGGGTCTTCTTCATCGCACATTTTCCTATTGGAAACACAGGCGATTCTTCCTCTGCCCTAGGTGGCGGCTCCTTGGCCACAGGCGGTTCCTTGGAATAGTCCTTGACATTGTCCTCCGCCAAGTTTGGGACATTTCCTTTTGAAATGACCAGGCTTGTTGCAATGGAAGCAACAAAGGTTGCGGCCATTACCTTGGGTAGGAACAAAGTTATTGACATTGTTAGTCCTCGCTTTCTTCCTTTGTCCCCAGTTTTGACTTTGAACTCTCTTTGCTTGGGACCTATACACTCCTTTGTTCGGATCATTATAAGACTAAGTCTTGTTATTTCTTGGCCTGGTCTGCACCTCCTGAATTATGGGCATAGCTTGAATGAGTGCGTCGTGAAGATCTGTTGGATGCATTGATTCGAGGCGGTTATTTACAGGTGGGTTTAAATCAACATAAAACGTCGACACCTGTTGTGTCATATCCATTTGTGGCGCATACTTCAACAGAGAGATGAACTTTGAGTACTTTGCGTCAAGGGTCAGAGACCAAGCTATTTCAGCTCATAGAACGCATTCATCTTTGTGCGTGCGGTACGCAGGCGGTTAATATCTTCCTTGCATAGCTTTTTTTAGCTTTTCCCAAGTAAGGGACCCTTCTGAGATCCCTTGGTCTCTACACCATTTCTTTCTTGCTATCCCTTATGATTGAGAAAAGTTCGCGGCCAACTAGGACCACCCATCCGTAGGATGGACCCATGGCCACATCCACCGCACTTTCCTCAATTGTTTTAGTTGTCTAATTACCTACCACATTTAGTTGGACATGCATCACACAGCTTTCTTAATTAGCCTGTTAGGCACCAATTCCTTCACGTAATCATAGAACTTGACATAGAAAAACAGTGTCAAGACAAGTTCCTTTTCAACAGTTTATCATATTTATCTTTGGAATACATTTATAAAGTCCAACCCGTAGGCTTATCCATAATCTGCCCGAAGACCCAGCAATCCACAAGGATTACTAATCCAAGATTCCACCCATAGACTATTATGCGGGCCTCGAGATCCAATCCCGAGTCACGTTGGCCTCTTGTGCAAGGCCCGGAAGGCAAGGGATTTATGGCCAGAGCCCCCCTGGTACCCAAGCGTCCTCCTGCTCCAAGTAACGCTCAACGGAGAGACCTCTTGCAGCGGGTTCGGTCCACCTTCTCGGTGTGGTTAACAATCCCCTTGGTTAGGGCCATGCAGACAGTCGGGGGTAACTGAGGCTGCATCTCCCTTTAGGTCTTCAACCTGAAGCATTAGATATCTTTTCATCCTTTAATTCCTTGAGCAAACAAAGTAAACAGTGCTCTCTAAACTGTTACAAGCACAATCATTTCCAGTGGGTCATTATTTGGCCAACTGCTAAGGAGTGAATCCTTCTCTTCGAATGCATCCAACATTCGATTCCGGGATCAATTGCGACTTGGCAAGATCCCCAAGGTTTTGTTTGTTAACCCTTATGTCCTTGGGTTAGGGCCATACCCTATTAACCCCACTTAACCAATACCTTAAGTTCTATTAAGAGTAAATATGTTGCTCCAAACTATTGGTTGGTCCTTTTCTTCCAAGTAAATATCTAATTAGGGTTTAGGGTTTCTTCATATCCAATCCACTTTTGATTGCACTAGGCCGATTCTGTCGGTCCTAGGGTTCCAACTCAATCCGAGTTTCATCTTTTTAATCGAGCGATCCTTAGGGTAGAAACCCTAGATCGTTTCTTGCAAGTATGTCTTATTGTCCCTACATTCCATGAATGTGGGAAGGTCTTTAGGGTATGAGAGTTTCCACTTGGCAATAAGTGCGACTAGGTCACGTCCTCAACATGCTAAACCCTAGTTAGCACTTGGGATATGTTGCATCGATTTAACCATTCTTAAGTGAGTACTTTGCGGTTTAGGTGTTTAGGATAAAGCAATTTACTTGTCTATTCATGAAGATATTATCTTAATCAAAGAGGGGAAAAAATAGTTGCATTACGATACCATTCTCGTAAGCACACGATTCATTGCCTATGTATGATTAGATTTACAACCCCTAACTTTTCTGGTTAAGATCAAAGCGTATGTTAAGTTACAGAATAATTTCCATTGGTGCATTCATGATTCATACTGCTAAGCTTTTAGGGTTTATGCTAAACGAACCATGCAGCCTTTCCCTAACTTCATTTCTGAATGAAATATTCATACGCTAAATGAGCATTACACAACCTTTCGTAACTACTTATGTAGTTGATTGAGATTTATGCCAATTGACTAGAGTTTAATCTACTTCATGCAGCCCTAGAATCATTTCCATACCTTGCAAATTCCTACGGTTGTTAGCAATCTTCTTTAATGAATCATTACTAAGAAAGATTCGTCTAATAATGCGACATGCGATTTAATCTTTCCATGCATAGTCACAGGTATACTACAATAATTCCGACTTTGTAATGATAATCATTGTTGTTCTAGATTCATTACTTTTCAATGCACAGAAGCCACTTGCTAAAAATGCATAAACATCTTTCGTTCATTCCCTTTTAAAAAAATACAATTGACCAATCTTCATTCGTGAGTTATTTCCTTTAAAATAGCCAATGTATTTCAATCGTAAAAATGCATCCTAATTCCATAAATTATCCATGCACAATTGCAATATTTCGACATAAATCAAAATTAGGAAGAAAACCTGGACTTGTGGGTTCAGAGAAATGTCCACATGAATGTTAGGAGATGATCCTCCTGCAGTTGCACCTTGTGCCTTTTTAGCGGCCATCGTGAATTCGACCTTCTTGCCTTGGCCATAGACTTATGATCTTGGCCCGTCTCCCTCGTACGCGAAATTCCCTTTTCGGTACGGCTTCCTTGACCGAAGCACCGTCTTTTAGAATCGGGCTTTAGAAGGCCTTATAGGCTTCCTCCTCGAAGCTCGAAGGAAAGAAAAGTTATCTTTAGGAGGGTTCAAAAGGGAAGGGCCTTTTAACCGGCTAGAAAAATAGGCTTGTGGGAGTTGCAATAGGAAGGATGGTTTTAAATCCGGCGGGTAGAGTGAACTTAAGGAGAACTAATGGAAAAGAGGGATTAAAACCTACTAATATGGCTTGTGTGGGAATGCAATGGGAGACTTTAAAAGGAAACCAGAGGTTTAAAAAACTTTGTGGAAATGCTATGGAAAGGGGCTTAAAAACCGGCTAGTGTGAATCCATGGGAAGGGTAAAATGGCTTTGTGAAATGCAAGGGGGGAAAGGGCCTTAATTCTCGGGGTTGTAAAACCCGCTTAATAGGAAGCAATGAAAAAGGGCCTTAAATCCCGGGTTACAATGGACTTCATGGGAAGGGATAAAATGTCTTATTGAGAATTTATGGGAGTCGCAATGAAAAGGGGGTTTTAAAGAAACCCGGGGGTAATATGAACTTGAGTGGGGATTTCCACGGGAAGTGGTGCTTGGAGAGCCCCCTTAGAAGCTTCCCAAGAAGCTTCTAAGAAGCTTCTAGGGCATGATGAATACCACGTGGGCAAGTAGAAGGCCAATACATGGAAGGGTGGCATTAGCAACACCCGGCAGCAATTCAGATGGCAGCTGGGTGGCAGCGTTCAGCTTGACTGGCGGCTTCCACTCTTCCTCACGGCGCAGCAACACGACGGCTTCTACAGTCGTCCTTCCTCCTTCTTCTCACGACAATTAGCCCCACGACTCCCTTCTTATGCACAAATTTCCTCAGCTTTCCCTCCTTCACCCCTTAGAGGGGGGTATTTATAGGAAGAGGGGGGGTGAGGGCTCCCTCCCATGTGTTGCCTTGCATGGCAATCCCCCCTTCCACCTCCATAGCTTCCCCATTTAGCCCATCCCCTTCCCTCAACCACGCTTCGGCTGGGGGAAGGTAGTTAAATTTTTTTTCCATAAATCTATCAATTATCCTCTTGACCTCTTCCCAAGAGGAGGTTCACATGTAGATATGCGGGTTTCTAAACCTCGATCTTGTTTGGCTAGTGGAGACTCATGATACATCGTGTACCATTTAAAGTTCGCACCATCCCTAACTTCAATGCCGGAATTGTCATTGCACGAGACTCACACGGGCTCGTAATATTTTTCAACAAAAATATTACAGACTAGGAATCTGTATCTGGGGTTGTGCCTGGGTATGAGATTCTTAACGTTAAAAACTTGCTAAACGTTACTTACATTACATTTCATGCCCAATTTAACTTTTAGCCAAATGACCAAATCACTTTACTTCTTTATCAATTTTCACAGTCAAGACAATCATTGATAAAAAGAAGTCTTATTTCATTCATATGGGCATAGCCCTTTCAAAGTACAATTATTTCTTGGGGAGGTGGAACAAGTTGATACATTAATTCGGGGAGAATAAGGTTGTATTACATTCAGCTACTACTGGAACTGAGTAATAGTATGGATTGGGATCATGGATTTTCAGGAATCAAGAGGTCATTGGAAGATTAGGGTATCTTTTCCTTTGATATCCACTCTTCTCATGACGTCCCAACACCTTAATCCTGTCGGCAAGGATTACTCGAGTCACTTCCTTGTACACATACGCGTTCTGCTTGACCCTTCGATCTCCGACATGTAGAGTTGCGTTTGTGTGAGCCTCAACAAAGATGAACAGCTTCACGATCTTTAAGTCCTCCATCCACTTGATTCTCTTCAAGTTGGTTCGAAGGTACGCAAGTCGGTGGGCAGCTATGTAATAGATCCCTGAAACACCCATCCATCTCCGTTCCATGTACAAGGGTGATGGATTATAGATGCGGTCTAGGATATTCATCATATCGATCATCTATCGATAATCCGAGGCATGAATCGCGGTCATAAACATGACATGGAACACCAAGAATCTATTCCATGCTTCATGACTCTGCAAGACAGCATCGATAAGTAAGGAAATGTTCTTAACAACAACATTTTCTTTACTTCTTCTTATTAAGTTTCCTTGTAAAGACAAATCCTTTGTTGGTTCTCTCTGATACCAACTGTAACGTGTCCACCTGTTCGCTCGTAGGACATGTCCTAGCAGCCCATTGAAAAGACGGTCTAGAAAGCTCCGCCCGGCACTCCCATGGAATATTACGCGATATACGATCTAGGTATTTCCGAGTCTGCCATGTAGCGGAAGTATTCTGGCTGTTCCCACTTAGGACCGACTTGAATTAGGGTTTTCCTAGTGGTCAAATTCCTAGAACAGCAGCTAGCATTGAACCCCAAGCCAACTACTTTATGCAGAATGTCAGGGTCAAAGCGGATTCATGCTGCACTTGGTTCAAGGAGAATGCGAAACGAGAGGGATGCAAAGCTCAACCTCTCTGCCCATAAGGCAAAGTCCCATTCCGTTCCCCTAGAATAGCATAAATCAAGATTCTAGTAACCTAAACTCTAGGTTAGCGTTGGCTGTTGTTCATTTCCTTCGAGAAATGAAGATGATAATTTGATTTTCTAGAACAATTAAACAAGTATTGACCGCGCCATGAATGTGAACTATGCATCATGTATCAATGGTGTCTCTCGCTCTCTCTTTTTTGCATTGGCGAGCAATGCATCATGCATCATTAATGAATGGAATGTAATCGGTCTAGGGTTTTTGGATATCGATACAATGCCACTCCATAACTGGCTATCACAATAACATATTTTTGTAGGATTATGCATTGGCTCTTGTTTTGAATTTAAAGTAGGCAAAAATTTCATGGATACTCTTTTGGTGCAGCGTATGACAAAATTGGCCTATAGATAATCTTATCTTTTATACATAAAAGATGTTTTAGAAGGCATTGAACAACATGGCATACATATCAAGCGAAGAACTGCAACCTTGGTAGAAACTATTGGTTAAGGAAAATGGCACCCACGACAAACCTTTTCGATTGATGACTCTAAAGCGACAATAGATGAAACCTTTGGCACGTGTTCATAAGCATGTTCATAATGATGACTCTCGTAAAGTTATGCAAGAATATTAGATAGGTGGCATCATGGTTTAGCCAAGCTCATAAAACATATTTGCAAAGTAAATTATTTTTTTGTAAAAACCTAGTACATTCTACTTGTTGATAAGTTTTGACATATGAAGGGGAGCTACGGAGCTCTACCCCGAGACCTACAGAACGCTTATTGATCAAGTGTTTCAAGTCGAGTGCCCATGGCTACCTCTCACATAGCCGATGCGCAATGCCTACCTTATAATGGATGTAGTGAGCTTACCTTGATGCTCGATCGAGTTCCCTCCTCTCTCTTGCACTCTGGTAGCTCCACGATCCTTGCGGAAAGCTCAAGCAACCTCAAGCCCTCTCCGTCAAGCTCCATCTTCCATAGCCGCGCGAGAAAAAAGAAGAGAAGAGAAGAAGAGAAGATGAAGAGAGAAGATGGGGAGCTTCTTCTCCACGATCCCTCACTCTCACACACTCACTCCCTTACTCCCACACACTCACTCCCTCACACTCCCTCAATCCCTCACTCAAGCACAAGCAAGAAGGCAAGAAACAAGAGAAGAAGAAGAAGAAGCTTTGGCCACACACAAGAATGATCTTCTCATTCACTTTTGAACTTTATATACATGCCCTACTTTTTGGGCGGTCATCTCCACTTTTTACATGGCCGACCATTAGCCTAAGCCCTCTTTTCCTATTTCCCACCGTTCTAACTTATCCCATTTCCAACTAGTGCATACAATTTGCACAGGAGTGAGCCTAGCACTCTTTTACAAGGATTCGGGAGCACTTTCACAATTAATGGTGCGCTTTTACTCTTTTCTTTTCTCAGGGCAACATTAAGGCCTTCTTGAGAGGTCGTCATTCAAAATTTTCAGGGTCTAACTTCTATCCGGGGTGCCTTTTCCTTCCTTTGTCATGTGCTCTTTTGGTTATCCCCTTTTTCCATTTTCCCGCTCCTCTGCTCCATTTTCCTTCTCCTCTGTGCTGCAGTAAACTTTATATTACTTACTTGATAAGTTTTGACATATTGTAGTTAGTTTTCATTAAAGCTATTTTAACTTTACAATTCATAGTTATGGTAGAATAAAGCTATTGAACAATAAATCTATTTGTCCATTTATATATTGTAAATTATGGATAATTTTAATGCATAAGGTGGAGCTTGATGGATTCTCAAGAGAGCACTCCCATGGAGGAGTTTCAACAGTTCATGTCTCAAATGAGCCAGGATGCAATATGCAATAAAGACTTTATGCACTTTTTGAGCCAAAATTTGGGTGTTCCAAGCCACCTTCCAAGCCATAGTGTGGTTGGTAGTATTCTAGTAAATGTGTTTCCAAACCGCCCTCCTTTGATCAATCCTCGTCCTCCTCATTTCACACCGTTCCAACAACCAAGACATTCAGGTGTAGAGGGACCCACAACAATACACAATCATGCAATTTGTCGTCCAATCACACATAGTCCTCAACATGGCCACTCGGCACCACCACAACAAGAATCACAAGCAATAAGTTCCTGTGATGCAATCCAAGACACATGTGAAGAGGTTGACTTGGTTTAGACTCAAAAACCAATGGTGCCATCTTCCTAGAATGCCAACAAGTAGCGTTGACAGGGAACCTCATCTGAGTTCGATGCGCCAAAACCTCCTAAAGGAAAGAGGGTGTGGAAAAGAAAGAATCAGGATGATGGACCTGAGACACAAGATCATTCAACAACCACAAAAAAACCATTTGCACAGTGGAAGGACACATGGACAGTACAACTCATTCACATTCGAGGATCCATGAGTGCAGAGTTCTCAAAGCCACTAAAGCAAGGAGTGGATATATGGTCGAAGGTAGCCACACAGCTAGCATCACTATTTCCAAAGTTCGACAAAGATGGTGAGGCATGCAGAAAATGTTGGGGACGTGTTTATGAGTCATATAGAAAGGATAAGGCCCACAATGCCATATCAGGTAATGATCACAGGATCATTTGTTAATGGTATGATCTTGTGGATGAATATATGTGGAATCGTGCAAATTTGGTCAGTGATGCACATCCTCATCTGTTGGTGGGTTGTCTTCTCCAAAAGACAACACTACATCTATCTCCAATGATCCATGTGACCACACCTAGGAAGACATTGGATCCAATGAGCCTTCGAAGATTGGGCAAGATCAAACAACTAGCTAAGGAGCATGCAATAAGAAGGGTAGAAAGATAGAGGAGTCTCTTAACTACATGGCTAGCACCGCTCGATCTATGTTAACCAACCAGAAATCAAACCTAGAGGAAAATAAAGCATTTGAAGAGCGCAAGCTCGTTATCATGGATACACTTGTCTCCTCTATATTTGGTTTGTTAGATGTAATCAAAAGTCTTAAAAAGGAATGATGGTTTGAACTTTAGATGAATTTGGAACTTTTAAAAAAAAATGTTTTTTACTCTACCTAAACATCTCTATTCAATTCTCATAGAGTTTCATCAAATCTTTTGACAGGCAAATGAATGACGAAAGTCTTTTGATAATGTGTGTCATCGGTGTTACAGTTGCTATCATGGCAATGTTTCAACTATTATTAAGTGATTTGGATGATGGAGACGATGACAGTATGCAATTTCATACTTTGATGGAGTGCATGGCTTGTGGTTATGTTGCACGTCGAGCTAGGATAGATAAGCAAAGACCACAAACTTTTATGGAGCAGGGGCTTCTAGGGAGTTATTCAAACCAAATGTTCAAATGTAGGTTACAAGTTAGCAGGAGTGCATTTGAATATCTCATCGAAAAGTTAGCACCACAAATGTGACGCAAGAACACGAACTATCAAAGAGCAATACCTGTGGAGAAGCGGGTTTGTGTGGCTCTGCATCGCTTGGCGAGTGGCTCAAATTTGGGACTCATAGCTGATTTGTACAGAGTCTCAACTTCTTTTACACAAATTGTTGTTCTTGACTTTTGCGATGCACTGGCCGCATGTGGATTGCTTAGTATGTACATAAAGTGGCCAACATCACAACAAATGCAAAAAAATGCAGATGCATTTCAAGCCCTTCGAGGTATATTCTATGTTGTTGGTGCAGTAGATGGTAGTCATATTCCCATCATTTCCCCAAGAGAGAACCATGAAGATTATTTTAATAGGAAGGGCTTCCACTCAATTATTCTATAGATAAGTGTGGTAGCCAATTGTGTTGTTTGGGACTATGATGTTGGCTGGGCAGGTTCTATGCACGACTGGAATGTTTTTCAACGTTCAAACCTAGGAAAACGATGCATAAACAAAGCTTTGGGACAATACTGTCTACTAGGTGATTGTGCTTATCCTGCACACTTTTGGATGCTTCCTCCTTTCAAGGGTGGTAAGGATGGACTATCTTCAGAACGCTATCATTGGAATTACATACAATGAAGTACTCGTATGCCAGTTGAAAGGGCATTTGGCATTCTTAAAGCGTGATTTCGTATTTTGTTGAAGAGATGTGATATGCTTTTACAAAATGTCTCGAAGATGGTGGCAGCATGCCTTGTTCTACATAATATATGCATTGTGCATGGAGATATTTTTGATGATGCATGGATATGTGAAGCGACAGTGGAACTTGAGAGAGAAAGTAATGCACCTCGTCAAGATATGGACCAGCAAAATAGTTTGAGGAATGGTTTAGCAGAGGTTGCTACGCTAACTAACATAGGTACCATGCAAGCAATACAAAGAGCTCAAGCAGCGAAGCCAACACCGGAGGCAAGCCATCCTGGGGGGCATCTCGAAGAGACAACATTGCTCGAGCCATGTTTCGAGAGAGGGAGAACGCAAATGTAAGAACGGTCTTTGGTGATTCTGACTCTACGGAGGAAATCAACGACGAAGACAATGACGAGTAAACTTTAGTAGCGTCTGCATTGTAGGTGGAAAGAGGGGTGGTGTTCTAAAAAAATTTCCCTCTTTCCACCTTTCCACAGAGAGCTGGGTAGAGCCATGTCTCAATAGCATGGTGAAGGGGTTCAACTCCCCTGCTTTCTTTTTCATTACTAATTTGCATTAGTGTTATAAGCTGTTTTTTAAAAGTTTGTAATGCTTTTAATTCTATTCGTCACTTTTTATAGTTTTGTAACACTTTTAGTTTTATGAATCACTTTTTTTCAATTTTAATAGTCATGTTTTTAAATCTAGCATCAATGATTGTGTTTAAATAGGTATTCAAATAGTAATTATTATATCAATAATGATCAATATCCATAGCATCCCTTCATTCACACGTGAGTCGAGAAGTGTTCGGTGCATAGGTGGTGACCAGTGTGTAAACAATTACGGACGGAAGATGGACGGGTACTTAATGACCACGAGAAGTGTCCGCCGCCCGGTGTGTAAGCAAGTGACGGCCCGCCCACCCAGGTCAACTTTTCCTATACCCACCAACTGGGCGCAGATTGGGCAGGCAATGGCGGTGTGTAATGAGCCTTACATTTGGAAACAACACCTTTTTAACAAGTACTTTTACTGACCCTACATAAATTCCGTAGAGTGGGTAATCTAATGTTTTGAATAGAACTATCAAACACACACTTGGAGACATCAGATGAAATCACACTGTCACTCTTACAATCAGGATGCAGGCCCAGTTGCTGATTGATAAAACATACTAATCCTAGAAATTGAATAAAGAAAGAAAATTAGAAGAGCTACGTCAGATTGAGATGTCAATTGATTTGACATCATAAATGGCTTGGCAAACAACCATTAAAGCCTGATTATATGTCAAGCTATAGAAGGAAGAGGCAGAAAGATTTGCATAAGCTGATGAGCGATGGTAAAAAACATACTCCCCAATAGAAGACATTGACATTGCATTAAGTGTTGATAAGATATATACACTACGAATGCTAAGAAGACTCCTTAGTAGAAAGAGCTGACAAGACTTCACATATGCCCTCACATATGCCCAACCGCACATCGTGGTGAGGTTTTGATGCCAACTAAGTCCCGAAAAATGGTAATAACTTTTCGTAGCTTTTGTGGTCAAAACATGGGACCACTTCTTTCAAAATAAGTAATACTTCCAAGCACCCTTCTTGTCCATCTTCTTTTGAACAAACAAAAAAGGTAGTAAAACATCAAGAAATTCAACAGCCTCAATAGGTCTTCTTATATACTTGCTAAGCTGAATAAGGATGCCCAGTCCACGTTTAACAAGCAAACAAAACTTTCTATTACTGGAAAGCTTTCACTGAGATGATAGAAGTTGCTTTGCTTTCTTACAAACATTGAGACGTTAGAATTTGCATCCCAACAAAATCTCGTGACAAGAAGAGTTTTCATACTTCCAGCCTTTGAAATCCATGACCTTGCTTTGGGTTGATCACTTCAACAAGTGTTGCAATGCAATGTTCCCTATTAATAATATGATTTGGAAGAGAATTTCGTGCCAACCATTCATGCGATTTGCAAATTTAACCATGTAATGCAATCATTCAAACGATGCTTCCACACAAAAATCTATGAATGCATTGAAGAAAATGTGCCTAGCCTATCTACATGTGCTTGTGAGTCATGCAAAAATGCAAAAAAAAAAACACACACACACAACGAAAAAAAATTTCCTAATGACGCTAACTAATTTGTTCAAATTCTAGGCGAAACAACTTTGCCCTCACGTTTGAAGTGGTGGATGTGCAATGTCACGACAACGTTGTCGCACAGAATTCGCGTTGGGGTTCACGAAAGTCACTTGCCGCAAGCTGGACGCTTTGCGAGATGGGAATAATGGATGTTGAAGAGTATTCAACTCAATATAAATACTTAAAGTATAAATAATGGTTAGGATTCACATTCGATCGAATGATAAGGCAAAATGGGAAACAAGGATTTCCATCATTTCAATATATCATAACACAAGATCTAATACATAGAATTCTTGACTTGATATACTCAAAGGAGAGTTTAGAATAAGCTCAATGTTTTTATTCTCACGAGATCTTCAAATATTGGACACAAGAGAGAGTAATTTGCCATGGATATGCATGAAAGAAAGGTAAATTGAAGTGTATTTGGCAATGATGACAATGGAGTTTATGAGGATATGTTAGAAACATAATCGAAAGATATTCCACAAGCTAGCTCAAAGTAAGATATTGTATACTTATTGTATGAAGAAGATGTTTTGATTGTTGTAGATGATGATTGGAGAGCAAAGTGAAGGCAGAGAGATGATACATCATCTTCCCTTCTTATGAGTTGCTTTTGTACTAAAGACTTCTCACATGGCTTTTAACTTTGATAGTGGATAATTCAAGGCCAACTCTTGGAGTATTTTCACTTTGGAGGCATCTTTTTCTCCATGTTTTATCCAAGAATGAAATATAATATGGTGGCATGCTCTCATATATCAAAGAAATAGAATGTAGTTGAAGGCACAAGCCTCTCCATAAAGCTCACTTTTAGAGATTGGAATATTATCTCTATCAACTTTATCATCCACATATACAATAGCTAAATCTTCACGATAGTAATGCTCCCACATGCTACAGAACCAAGATCTCTCAACTTATTCGTTACATTTTTGCATGTTGATTCAAATAGTTGGAATCATATCTTCACTGCACTTGGAATTATATGACGTTTCAATTGATGGCGAATCATATGACATTGAAGTTGATGGTGGAAGCATATGATGCTACAATCGATGGTAGAATCTTAAGACGTTGCAGTCAATAGCAGTGAGAAACATTGGCCTCTCCGGTCGTAGCAAATATGCTCTTCAAGACAGTGAAAAGGAGGATCACGTCATAAACTTATTGAAGAAGCCTCGCCATAGGGAAGCCAACCACCTTGTCCTCTTATTTGTAAGCCATGACTCCATCTTTAAGTATGTTGTTCAGCTCTAACTTTTTGCAATCTACCACCACATGTGCTAGAAGGTTTGACAGAGAGCGTGATGGCCAATATAACATGATGAGAAGTTTGTCGAAGAAGGTGATGGTGTCTTCACTCCCTTCAGCTTCGTCTTTAGAGCTCGCCCTTCATCACCTTCAACTTCTTCTTTGTCGTAGCCTTCTGGTCATCCTTTCATCTTCCTTTGTCTTGGTGTGTGACATATGATTTTTGATGCCGAGAAGTGCTTAAAAATAGCCTAAAATTACAAATTTCAGGGAAAAAATGGACTTTGTTGAAGGCGGCGGTGGCAATCAGTATGATTTTAAGCAGCAAATCCCTAAAGCGCTAGTGCTAATCTTCATGGAAAATCAAATAGTGGCAGATGGCGGAGTTGGAGTTTTCCTAGATGAAAAACGACGTCAAGAATCCAACGCAAGTTTCAGATCGCGATTCCGAGGTCGTTTGATCCCCCATTTAATCCCTGCAAGGTTCGGGGTTGTGAAGCGGCTACCGGATCGGAAAGTTGAGAAGAGGGTGACCTGTCTAGACGGATCTTGAATCCGATGTCGTTTGCCCCTCCAAAAGTGAAAAAACCACTTGTCGAAAGTGTGAAAGCAAAAGGCATGAACTAGATAAGTTGATTAAGAGCTTAAAAGCTCTTAACAAAGAGCTTAACAACCAAGATAGCCATGAAATGAAACATTTGGGGGGGGGGTCAGTTTTTTGCATCCCATTTTTTCCTATTTTTTATGGATTTTCTGATCGGTGGAGGCAGGAGGAATCCTCTTGGCCCTAAGATGCTTCTATCCTTTGCCCTCCATCGCCATAAATGGATCAAGGAAAGATACACTGAGCAAAGAGATAAAAAAACCAGTCTTTCTCTCTCCTCCCTCTCTCTCCTGCATAGAGGCAATTCATGTGCAAGAAATCAAGAAGAAGAGGGGCTGAAGGATGCTTGTCCGACTGTGATCGGATTGCTTCAAGATGAAGAGGAGGCTGAGGAAAGAGGTTTAGCACTGAAGAATCGTTCCTGGTCGGTCTGTGGGCTGCCCATAACAATTATTAAAAAACCTGCAACACGCAAGACACATGGTATGCTCCAATTTTATGAAGAAATTTGCTTGTTTTTGTTGTTTCATGGTCCAAATGTTGTTCATATGCGCTGATTTTTTTATTGAACCTTTTTTGCATCATGTTTGAGGGCTATAACTATAGAAATACAGAACTCATAATGATTTAGAGCCATTATTAATTCTTTAAAACCCGCAAAATGTCATTTTTAATGGGAATTACTGGTTCTTTTCGATTTTGAGTTGGAAAAAAGGAATGGAAATGGGATAAACTCAGAGAAAATGTTAATTTTCAATCAAAATAATAAGCCAACACAAATAAATGAGAAAATACCTATTTTTCATGAATAATAAATAGGAAAAATAGCAAAAAATAGGGAAAATTGGGATTTTCACGCTTAAAAAATATTGAAAAAATAAGATATATGTGTGTGAATGTTTGGCGAGGTTAAAGCATGAGGTCAAGCCTCAGTTTGGCCTCTTCCTTTGTGTCATAGTATGTGTTTATTGTTTTTTACATACAAAAATGACATAAAACAATCATTTACACCTATGCACCGTAGCAACACCTAAACGATGGGGGGGAATGAAGTTTGTGCGATGATCTAATTGCTAAAAAGATACAAATTATGATTTTCCTCTTTGTGCATAGCATTTAGGGATCGTTCCATAATTAAATATAGGCGACTGGTAGCACAGAAGTTCCAGTGCTAGTCCCTAAAGCAGTGCAGCAAGTGATGCTTAGTTAAAATTCATGAAAGGGTTGTTTTCCGCATCTCACATGGCTAGTTTTTTAATCATAAAATGGTTGTGCACAATCGTCATACACCTTGCATCAAGGATCCCACATGGTGTCTCTTGGAATGCATTGCAATTGATTGATAAACTTTGACCAATGCTGAGAGGACAGGAAACCTAAGTCGTGGGTTAGACAGGCGCTTCCGTTGGGGAAAGTTTTGTGAGGCAAATCAAAATCTCCTGGAACGCTAAATTTTGAAAGAGTGGAGTTGTGCAAATGTTATATGTGTTAGCGACGCATCTTGGGGCCAATCCCCAAGGTGTAGGAGAGTCACAGTGGAGCCGCAGCAATCAGCCGAGAGGTGCTTCCCTATGTATGTATTACGAGGCATTATGCCTATATATTATGGGATCTCCCTCTGAGGAGAAGGGAAGGTGAATGTTGGACTACATATTGGATACAAATGCAAAATCATCATAAGCATTTAGTGCAAAGTGAGTTTTAGACGCTCCTAGCCCACGAGGCCGTGTGGTGGGGTTGTGTGTCATATGCATGAGGCCCGGCTAGTGCCATAGCCAGTGCCGGCCCATTTTAGGTCCCATAAGTGGTGTGTCTATTGGGAGTTGCCTATAAGTGGTGGTTTCCGAATCTTGGTCTTATAAGGGACCTGTTAGCTTTATTATATAGTTGATAGCCGCCTTGAAGCAGTGGATGCTAAAATAGGCGGATTAAAGTTTCAGCCATGAGCATGATGATGAAACCAAGGAATCCCTGTAACCCTAAAGATACCTTGTCCTTTCTAAATGGTTTAGTGGGATCTTTGGCTAGAAATGTTGCCGATTACTTTACCCTTTGTCTTGAAAGTGACACCATGCCAGAGTTTGGGTCACTATGGGGAAATATCCATGGAGTAATCATGAGAGATAGTCCATGGGAGCTAGAGGAAAGATTAGGGAGTAAAAGTGATGTTAGGATGGCACAATCATTTGTGATCCTCAAAAGCGATAAGTTTTTGAAGGAAAAGACCATGATGCCAGTAGTCAAAGTAATATATGCCTATGAGCAAGAGATACCTCCGATGTTAGGGCTTGATGCAATTGGGTTCCAAAGCGCAATTTTGCAGATCCATAAAGCATTGGACGATATCTACATATGTGGAAAACCCTTATTAGAAACTCGGGGGGCGAGGGGGGGGGAGGGTGGGGGGTCACTCATGAATATATGTATATATAACATGAGTTCAAAATAAAGGGTTTTTAAAACACCATTATTATACATTTTTTACATACAAAAGGGTGCCATATAAAGGGGTTACTTACAGATTGAATAGAAAAGGGTTGTGTTTTATTCAAGAAAAGTTCACAGATTAGGATATTTATAAATAGGCCATGAACGCACGTTATATAGAGAATATATATATAGTGAACCCCTCAAGATCAGAAAGCAAGGTTCTATTAGGACCTACCTCCAATTCCAGGGAAACAATAGCAAATGAGGATAGAATTACTAAAACACCAACATTAAGCGATGGAGTAGACTCCTTAGTGCGTAGCATAGGACTCCCTAGACCACTCTGTGAGTTGGCAGAAAGGGATAGCAAGGATGATATTAACCTTCCTACACCAATAAAGGTGGAAATGGAAGAGGTTGGAGAACCCAAGACACTAGAGTTAGGTCATGAATATGAGGATTTTAATGGCCCAATGTTGATCCCAAAGGAAAGGATAAATGCCCTCCTCCTTATAGGGATCTCCCAGTGTTTCATGGGCTGGTTAATGAGGATTTGATGGTGCATTTACGAGAATACAACTTAACTTGCCTTGCAAGTGGGCTCAATGATATTCATCGGATGCTCGTATTCTCAAGTACCCTAAAGGGAGAGGCTAGAAAATGTTATTGATGCCTCCCAAGGGGGTCTATTATTTCCTTTGAGGAGTTAAGTGATCGATTTTTAGATGAATATGAGAAGAAGGTTCCTATGACCCAAGTTTTAGGGCAGCTGATGCAGATTAGGCAAGAGTCCTATCCTTCTATTAAAGAATACGCTAGAGCCTTTGATGATATTCTGAGGCTTTGGCCAAGAAGAGCTATTGCATTGCTAGATGATGTGCTATGTGAGCTCTTTTTGAGTGGCTTAGAGATTAACAAGAAAATTCAAGTGGGACTGCGGAATCCTAAGTCATTAAGGGAAGCAAAGATGCATGCCATTGATTATGAGGGACATATTCAAAGATGTTGGGAAAACTTTTGGATTTTTTCCCACTCAGTACAAGTGCATCCTAGCTTCCAACCATTTCTACAAGGAGATAGCTCACTTGTTGATACCAAGGCAGCCTATCAGAGGAACCTTGGTAGCCAAAATCTCCAAGCAGAAAATGGCAATAGTAGGGATAATATACCCCCTGGGGATAAAAAGATTCCAAGCCCAGTAAGTCCCGTCAAGGCTTGCAACACTTCCATGAGAGGTAGTTGTGACAGTGGAATTGATAGAACCATTAGGTCTACAAGCTTAGATGAGCATTCTATGAGTGGTTCTAGTTGTGCTCCTAGTAAGGCTCTTGAGAGACCTTTCCAATTTATAGATGAATCATGTTTTCGAGTAGATGCTATTCCTTTTAGTAAAAGCATGGTTCCTATGGCTAAACAGTTGTTGCAGAGTGGATAAAGGCAAGTAAAGACATCTCATGAAGAGAAAATGCGGCATGCCAAAGGTCCACCTGTACTACATAGAAGCCATAAGGCTGTGAGGCCATCTGGTAATGGTGATAAATCCACAATGAGTCCATTGGACCAATGTGGGCAGATGAGGCAGTCTAAGAATATGAAAAGGAATATGAGATGGGTTTGGAGGCCCAAAACCCCAAAAAATGTTGTTAATGTGTCAGATGAAGGGCCAAGAATTGCATGTGGATATGCTTTGATGGATTCCCAAGAGGATGCAACTAAAGGCCATAATGCGATATCTGACAATAGGGACCGCCGTCCTGAGATGCATCTATGTGATATGTCTAGGCTTGAAGCTTTGTCTAGTTTGGATCGTATCATTGACATATGGAATGGTCCAATTAGAGAAGAGTTGAATGATCATAAATCCATGATTCTCCATGTAGGAGGAGTTACTGGAAAGTTGGGACAAGTGATGCGGATGAATGAAGACCAAGGGGATGAGATATATCAACCTCATGATGTCATTCATTCAGCTCATAGTACCCAAGAAGAGATGGCCATTATTACTGAGATATCAGTAGAAAGGCTTGGGCTAGTGAATCTACAAAGAGTGTAGATCAAGCTTTTAGCTGACTCGCATGAGTAGCATGAGGCTAGTCCTCCTATTTTATGCTATCCTGATTAGTTTGATAGGATGTGTTGTATATGCCAAGGAGATCATATATTGCATGGATTAGAATGAACTATCCATTTTAGGCCAAGACGGCCAGTTAGTTTGCAGTGAAACACTTTATTTCTTTAGGCCAAGAGGGCCAGTTATCTATTTACTATGGGTGCAGTTAATGGTTTCTTCTTTTAGTCTTGTGCTAGAGAGGTTCAAAGAAGTGCTTGGAAGGAGCCTTTGTCGTGCGGAAGCTTCTCGTGGCCCTATCCAGGTGATATCTCTCACTTACAAGTGCCTGTTCTTTCATGTTATATGTATATGTGTACTTGAAGGGGGTTTTCTTTCTTGTTGGGGACTGGCAATCAAGGCATGAAGTCCCAGGTTTAGGTTACGTATGTCTGGGGGAGATCTGAGTAGTTGTTGGCTTCTGTAAAGACATTGTCAAGCATTGAAAGACCTGTTTTAGATGGGAGTTCTAGTGACTCTGTTCTGCTGACCTGCTAGGCGTTCGTTCTAGGAGTTCTTGCTAGTTGTGAGGCAGTTAGAGGAGCCTGCCAGAAAAAAAATGATTATGATAAAAAGAAGAAAAACCTTGAATATTTGAAAGAAAGTATATATATACAGAGGTGTGTAAAAAGGGGTTCTAACTCCTATAAAAATAGAAAAGGAAAGAAAGAAAAATACTTGAGCTGTTGTTTATCGCCTTGCGAAGGCTTGGTGGATTCCTGGGGATGAGACAAGATCTGGGTCCGATGCCTTGTCTTCCTTGGGGTGACATCTTTCCATAAAAGAATAAAATAAAAGAAGGTTGGAGTGAAAATAAAAGTGAGCATTAGAAAAGGATTAAGTGTCGCCTTGCGAGGGCTTGGTAGGTTTTTAGGTACCGAGACAGGACCTAAGGCCGATGCCCTATTCTCCTTGGGTCATTATGCTTAGCTCCCTCCTTTTTACATGCCCGAGTATGGAAAATGAGAGGTTAAAAGAGTAATGTGCTAAAAGAAAATATATTTCTTGATCAGGCTATAGGAGTCCTCGCCTAGGCGGAGCTCCTAGTTGAGTTGTCCTTAGTTAGGTAGGTAGTTCAGACCACCACTTAGGGCAACCTCTTTGAAAATTCTTTTTAGTCTAGTTGTGTTGGAGCAGTCAGTTAGTGACTAGCTTCAGGCCTTCTATCATATTATGCTAGGCCTACTCCTCGTAGATTTCATGCCTTGGTTTTGTCAGGGGATAGGGTATGAGCTGTGAAGTATTGTGTTGTGTATTTTTTGTATTAGCTTGATGCTCCTTTTTGTTGTTTATGTGTAGATCTCTTCGTGGGATTCGACAGGCTGAGTCGCCCTATTGCGTGAGGCCCGGCTAGTGCCATAGCCAGTGCCGGCCCATTTTAGGTCCCATCAGTGTGCAGATCACCTTTTGTGTTGTCTCTCTAAGCTTGCCGATGCGATTGACTTGTTCCTTCATCTTCTTATTGTCTGTGTCTTCTTCTTTGTCACCTTCTTTGTCTATGTCTTCAGCTCTATTGCCTCCGCTTTGTCTTTGACTTCTGCATTTTCTCTCCCTTCAACTTTGTTTGTAGGTCACCTTCGTTTTCTCTCCCTTTGGCTTCTCTTGCAGAGCTCGTGTTCCCCAGTCTATCATCTTCTCATCATTCTGCATGCCATCTTTGCTTTTTTCACCTTCTTCGTCTCCTTCTTTGTCTGTCCTTATTTGTCTTCACCTTTGACTTCGGTTGACTATCGTATTTGATCATTTTTCTCTTCGTCACCTTCGTTTCATCTTTGTCGGTAGCTTCGTCATCCCCTTCACGTCCTCTCCTCCATTGGTTTTTGATTATCCTCCCCCCGTCTTTTATGCTTGATGGCCCCTCTCATAATCGTCATTCTCTCCCATTTTGGAGCACGCAGCTAAAAAAGCTTAAGAAAAGTTTTTGCTTTTCCTTTTTCCTATCACCATCTTGACTTCAATGCTTGCATTCGGATGCCTCCACCATAATAGCAACCAGAAATTTAAATCTTAAGTGCAAAGCAATGTATTGACCACTCTAATCACCAATAAGTTGCCCATATCAGCAATTCCCCTTTTTGTTTCTTCAACTCTACATGAATTTCTCATGAATAAAATATCAAATTTCTCCAATTCCATAATCTCTACTAGCCCATCTAGCCACCTCAAACTCTCCTCCATGCAACACAATTTATCTTCTATCAAATATGCAAACAATCTCCCTCCATATCTTCAGTTGTCTTTGACTTCTAGGCTGTCATCATCTCTTCAATTAAGCATGCATCCTTCTCTTGTTTTGCATGCATTTGTTCCTCTGAGGCACATATTGGCTCTTTACTAGAGTCCCTCACAGTTGATCTTGGACCATTGCCTTCAACATTTGATGCATTTGAAGGAAACCATGGCCAAGCAAGAGCTAATAGAGTTAATGTTGATATCTCCCAAGCTTCAGAACTTTTGTCACCCATGCTCCCAACAATTTGGCCTTCGGAAGCTACTTGAATGACATGTATACTGATAAGCTTTGAAGAAGAGTTTGGTGACAACAAAGCAGCTTGGGGTTGTGGTCATTTGATTCTAACATGCTTATATATCAACACTGACTCCCATGTGAACAATGTCCCCTAATAAGCTGTAATCTACTAACGATGTTCCAAGCTAAGCTCATTGTTATTTTGCATGCCCCATATATGTCGTAATATCTAATCGCTTTGAATTCAATCTAGTCCTTTAAAAATAGTAATAGCATGGACATTTTGCTTGTAACCTCAAATAATTGCTAATGTAGCATTAGCCATGTTGTTGCATCAACTTCCAACTTCAATCTTGAACTCTTGATGTGGTAACTAACATGATCCACCAATATAGCAAAGTAATGTGTTCAAATTCATGGCAAAAAACTCCGCCCTTAGTTTCGTAGTGGTGGACACACAACATCACGAAATCCGCCCCCTCCAAACCTGCACATCCTTTGACATGTGCCAACTTATTTACCTCTTACAGCATTGTTCCCACTAGGATCATATGGGAAATCATCTGGGTAATATGACAAGTAGAAAGGTGACAAAGGTTAACACAGTATCCTCTTGGATCATATGGACGAATCAAAGTAGGTATGTCTTCATAGATCATCTCTACATCTAGTGGCTTGTTGTAGATGATCACAGCATCCAAATCATCTTTGGTTGGTTGATCATCACGACCATCTCGAGACTCCAATCTTATCCATATCCATCTTTATAAATGGTGTAAGATTTGGAAAATCATCAACATTGTCCAAAGGTAATTTAACCTTATTGTCAAATGTCTTATATTGTCTCTGTACTCTGGCTTCTTTGCTACAACTTGCATATTTCATCTTTTGCTGCACTAGAAGACACAAATTTTTCTATGTATAAACAGTACCCAACTCTTTTAACTGACAAAAATCATCCATATACTTTTCTAAGTGCATATAAATAGCCCAACAGTGAGGCTCACAGCTTACTTCAGCTGCAAATCCTATTTGTTGTTGTAGATCGGCACCTTGTAAATCTTTTTGCTGAAATATTTCAGCAAAGAACACTGTTTGCTAAGAATTCTCAGCACCCAAATTTTCTTGCAGCATGAAATCAACAATCTCGCAATTCATCACCAGAGAATTGACATGTAAGACATATGATAACTCTTGATTTTCAGTTTTTAGCAATGCTGAAAGATTCTCCATAGTATCGAGCATAATAACCCGTCATAAAGACCATTAGTAATCTTTTCATCAGAAGTATTCTCCTCAATCTTCTTCAAGTCCATAATGGTCTCAATGTCAAAAAGCAACTTGAATCGAGGTTGCTTTTCCGGCTTTGGATCCTTTGTCTTTGGGGATTTTCTATCTTCATGTACTTTAGGCTTCTAGACATCAACCATACTCTGCTCTGGTTCTCAAGAAGAAGGCTTAGAAATTAGATCACTCCTCCTAGTCACCCTCTTCAAACCTTCAGACTGGTCATCATCTCTTCTACGCTTCTCCTCAACAAGCACTTCAACTCCTCCTAGTCACCCTCTTCAAACCTTCAGACTAATCATCATCTCTTCAAACCTTCAGACTGATCATCATCTCTTCTACGCTTCTCCTCAACAAGCACTTCAACTCCTTGATATTTCACCATCCTCAAAGAATTTGCAGGGGTAGATGAAGTTGGGGCTAAAACGCAAGCTTCATCTTGCTCCCTTCTAGTCATCTTATTTTGTAGGTATTTGAAGTTCTTTAAAATCTCCTTCATCATATTATTGACAGTCGCATTTGCAGATGGTCTGATAACTGCAACAGGAATATACATAGGCATAGGCATAGACACAAGATAAGAAATAGGAGAAGTAGTAGATGGTGCAATAGGTTAAGTAGAAGAGGTCGTGGTAGGAGGAGACATTACTGATAGTGAGTGCATCCCGTTATGCAAGCGAGCCTTCCATCTCCACCTCCTTGTCAATGTAAAGACTGCATCAACAACATCCTACCAATCTGTCTTCAATCCCATAGGTTGCGTATGGTCTTCAAGAAGCTCTTCCAACTCATTACGAAATGCAAGAACAACCGCCTACAAGAATAACTCCACTTTCTCCAGGTTTAGAGCTCTTTCCTCTAATGTATCCAACTGGTTGTATCCCTCTTTAAACTTCTGCAACAATTTAGAAGCAACAAGTCCTTTGTTGGGCTAGTAGACCCACTCTCTGAATGTCTTCCGTGTAGCAATACCATAATCCTCCAGAAAATATTCGTCTTTCAATGCTTTCTTGCAGTTTGAGTCTTGCACAAACAAATTGATTACTCTTAACCGCAAAGCAGGTGTGACAAGCCGTAGGAAATAGTTGCTCCAGTTGGTCGGAACTCCAAAGAAGTGCATCTAGCTTTCAAAGGCTTCAAGATAGGCTGCAACATTCAGACCATTAAATCATTTGCACTCACTAAACATAGTCTTGATCACCTTGGGTTGCACCATGTGTATGCTCTTGTTCTTGATGCAACACTTATTGTTGATCCAGCTGGTGTTGATGTAACTGTTGCTGCTGATGCATAGATAACTAAATCTCTTGATTCTGCATCATAATGGCTGAAGAAAGAGTTTGCAATAAAGTCTTCATCTCATCGGTTGAAAAGGAAGAAGCAATCGATGAAGTGGGTGGATTACTCAAAGAGTCTCCCATCTTGATGATCAGAAGCGATGCTTTCACGTCGGGTTCACCAGATGTTTCATGGGATTCGTGTGGGGGTTCGTGAAAATCACTCGCCGTAGGGACTCTTTGAAATATGGGAATAATGGATGTTGAAGAGTACTCAACTCAAGAAAAATACTAAAGGTAAAAATAATGGTTAGGATTCACATTCCATCGAATGATAAGGCAAAATGGGAAACACAGATTTCCATCATCTCAATATAACATAACACAAGATCTAATACATAGAATTCTTGACTTGATATATTCAAATGATAGTTTAGAATAAGCTCAATGTTTCTATTCTCAGGAGATCTTCAAAGCTTGGACATAAGAGAGAGTAATTTGCCATGGATATGCATGAAAGAAAGGTGAATTGAAGTGTATTTGGCAATGATGACAATGGGTTTTATAAGGACATGTTAAAAACATAACCGAAAGATATTCCACGAGCTAGCTCAAAGTAAGATATTGTATACTTGTTGCATATGTAGATGGCCATAATGAAGAAGAGTTTTTGATTGTGGTAGATGATGATTGGAGAGCAAAGTAAAGGCAGAGAGATCATACATCACCTTCCCTTCTTATGAGCTGCTTTTGTATTGAAGACTTCTCACATGGCTTTTAACTTTGATAGTGGATAATTGAAGGCCAACTCTTGGAGTATTTTCACTTTGAAGGCATCTTTTTCTCCATGTTTTATTCAAGAATAAAATATAAGATGGTGACATGCTCTCATATATCAAAGAAAGAGAATGTAGTTGAAGGCACAAGCCTCTCCATAAAGCTCACTTTTAGAGATTGGAATATTATCTCTATCATCAACTTTATCATCCACATATACAATAGCTAAATCTTCATGATAGTAATGCTCCCACATGCTGCAGAACCAAGATCTCTCAACTTATTTGTTACATTTCCACATGTTGATTCAAATAGTTGGAATCATATCTTCGTTACAGTTGGAATCATATCTTCATTGTAGTTGGAATTATATGACGTTTTAGTTGATGGTGAATCATATGACGTTGAAGTTGATGGAAGCGTATGATGCTGCAATTGATGGCAGAAGCTTAAGACGTTGCAATCAACAACAGTGAGAAACATTGGCCTCTCCAGTCACAGTGAATATGTTATTCAAGAGAGTAAAAAGCATGATCAGGTCATAAACTTATTGAAGACATCTCACCACAGGGAAGCCAACCGCCTTGTCCTCTTATTTGTAAGCCATGACTCCATCTTTAAGTATGTCGTTCAACTCTAACTTTCTAGAGTCCGCCACTAGACATGCTAGAAGGTTTGACAGAGAGGGTGATGGCCAATATAACATGATGAGAAGTTTTTCGAAGAAGGTGACGGTGTCTTCCCTCCCTTCAGCTTCATCTTCAGAGCTCGCCCTTCATCACCTTGGACTTCTTCTTTATCATAGCCTTCTGGTCATCCTGCCATCTTCCTTTGTCTTCGTCTGCAAGTCACCTTCTGCGTTGTCTCTCCAAACTTGCCGATGCTATCAACTCGTTCCTTCGTCTTCTCATCGTCTATGTCTTCATCTTCGTCACCTTCTTCGTCTATGTCTTCAGCTCCCTCGCCTCCGCTTCGTCGCCTTAGATTTCTGTGTCTTCTCTCCCTTCGGCTTTGTCTGTAGGTCACAGTCATCTTCTCTCGCTTTGGCTTTGCTTGCAGAGCTCATGTTTCCCAGTCAGCCATCTTCACGTCGTTTTGCCTGCCCTCTTCGCTTTTGTCACATTCTTCGTCTCCTTCTTTGTCTCTCCTTCATCTTCGTCCGCTTCATCTTCACCTTCAACTTCAGCTGACTGTCATGTTCGATCATTTTCCTCTTCATCACCTTCCTTTCGTCTTCATCGGTAGCTTCGCCATCACCTTTTGGTCCCCTCCTCCCATCTTTTATGCTTGATGGCCCCGCTCGTAATCGTCGTTCTCTCCCAATCTGGAGCATGCAGCTAAAAAAGCTTAAGAAAAGCCTTTGCTTTTCCTTCTCCTATTGCCATCTTAACATCAATGCTTGCTTTTAGAATGCCTCCACGATAATAGCAGCTAGAAAAAGCAAGCATATCAAATTTAAATCTTAAGTGCAAAGCAATGTATCGGCCACTCTAATCACTAATAAGCTACCCATATTAGCAATTTTCCTTTTTGTTTCGTCAACTCTGCATAAATTTCTCATGAATAAAATATCGAATTTCTCCAATTTCAGAATGCAAAATCTCTACCCGCCCATATGGCCATCTCAAACTTCCCTCTATGCAACATAATTTATCTTCTATTAGATATACAAACAAAGCTCCGCCGGCTCTACCATATATTCACAAACCACACAAATCTTATTTTTCTTATTTTTCGGATGCAAAAAATCTATTTTTTATATTTTTTTCTTATTTTTACTATTTATTTATTAATAAATATAGATATTTTCTAATTTACTAATTTAAATTGATTGATCTTACTGAGAATGATTTTCCTATCATATTTCAACCCATACGAGCACTATACGCATGACAAAACCCAAAAAACTGCATATTTTCCTTAAAATCGCATAATTGCTAGTTTTGTATACTTAGCATAAAATTATGAGATGACTAATTTTTCGTGATTTCTTTAACAAGACTGATAAATCAGAGCATTAGCAACCAAGTTCAATCATTTCTAACAATTTCAAGCCAAACTTTATCATAAAACAATGAAATCTACATTTTCCTCATAAAACCACGCATTATGACGTATGTATTTCGCAATTGAAGATCCATTGATACTTCCCAACAGCGGCTCCCAACTTTGATCCTACACTTCTTTACACTCCGACATCATCACACGATCAAAATATTTCATCTCAGCACACCCCTTTCTATCATTTACTAATCCATGAGAACACACCACAAGAGGAGAGTGGAGAGAGGAGAGAGAAATACTAAAATCTGATCTCTTCATTCAGTGCATCAATTTCTAATCTGTTTGTCGTGATGAAGTGCGAGGATATTCTTCTTCTTGCTGCCCTGAGCATTCATTATATCATCAAGGACTAAAAATGACAAATTTTTATCACTTTTTTAAGCGCCGAAAAAAACGGTGGCCCCTCACATTTCATGAAAAAATGTGTCTTTTCAATTCTAAGCTTAAACAAGCTTAAGCTCTAAATTTAAAGAAACTGGTTTCAATCTTACTTGGCTAGATGGGTTATTTTGTCAAACGGAGGCCCGAACGAACTCAAATTCACAAATGGATTGGACGGTCAACTTCGTGGTGTCGAAATCTTTAAACATGGCCATTGTCATGCATTTTCAACAATCCCCTTCTCCCTACCATTTAAGATTTTGCATTCGTTGGTAGGTTTAAGGCGTATTTTTTATGTATTTTTCTTTTACCAAAGTAATAAAAACACACTTTAACATGGAGATAGGACTAAACATAGGCTAAACCTCATGCTTCAACTCTACTATACATTCACAAACACAAATACTATTTTTTCTTATTTTTGGGATGCGAAAAACTTATTTTTTATATTTTTACTATTTATTTATTCATAAATATAGATATTTTCCAATTTACTAATTTGGAATGATTGATCTTACTGAGAATGATTTTTCTATCATATTTTAACCCATATGAACACTATACACATGACAAAACCCAAACAACCACATATTTTCCTTAAAACTGAATAATTACGAGTTTTGCATGTTTAGCATTAAATTATTAGATAACTGATTTTTCTTGATTTCTTTAACATGACTGAAAAATCAAAGCATTGGCAACCAAATTCAACCATTTCAAATCAGAATTTATCATAAAACAATGAAATCTACATTTTGCTCATAAAACCGCGCATTATGACATACATATTTCGCAATTGGAGACCTGTTGATGCTTCCTAACACCCGTTGATGATCCATCCAACCTGGATCTACACTTCTTTACACTCCTACATCATCGCACGATCAAAATCTTTCATCTGAGCCCACCCCCTTCTCTCATATACTAATCCATGAGAACACATCACAAGAGGAGAGAGGAGAGAGAAATACTAAAATCTGATTTCTTCATTCAGTGCATTAATTTATGATCCATTTGTCACGATGGGGGGTGAGGAAATTCTTCTTTTTGCTACCCTGAGCATTGCTTGCATCATCATCGACTGAAAATGACCATTTTTTCTCTTTTTTTAAGTCACAAAAAAAAAAACAATGCGCCCCTCTCCCCCCCACCCCCATGTCTCATGTAAAAATGTATATTTTCAATTTTAAGCTTAAACAAGCTTAAGCTCTAACTTTAAAGAAACTGGTTCCAATCTTTTGTGTTCACACTTGGATGGATGGGTTTTTGGTCAAACTGAGGCCCGAATTGTCAGAGAGTGAACTAGAGAGAGAAAAAGAGGAGAGAGAAGAATGTAGAAGAGAGAGAAAGATTGCAGGAAGAGAGAGAAGAAGAGTGACGAGGAGAGAGAAATACTAGATTTGGAGAGAGAAAGACAAGAAAGAGAGAGAAGCCATGGAAGCTATGAGCAAGATGGGAGAGAAGGACAGTAATTGTATTAATGTGTCAAAAAGATATGAAAAATTACATGTCCTCTCCTTTTATAGCAATGTCAGTGTGACATGGCATAGTATCAATATTATTTTACACTAAGTCATTATTCCCAGCTTCTTACAATCCATCCCTTCCCAAAAGTTTTTGTCCTAAAAAACAAACATGAAAGACTAGAAAAGGATGGATAGAACAGAGTACTACTCTGTTTTTACAGCTTTGCAAATAGAAAAATGAATTAAGTATGACCAACCATATGGACTAAAGTCGAAGAACAAGAGTAGGCCTCATGTACATACATGATCTGGAATACTTCAAAAGTATATGGAACCATAAAATCTTCAACAGATAATCTCAAAATGAAGTAAATAGCTTGCTGTGTAAACATACCCTACTGGACCAAATCTACTATAACTTCTAGTAGAAGTGTCCAAATGAGGTGTGCCATATACTAAAACGGAGCTCTTGAAGAGTACTTTAAGGTATGCAAAAAGCTTAATTCTAAAAATTAGGAACGATAAAAATTGTTCTAAAATAGCATGATGTCCTGATCCTATCTACATCATCACTAGCTCCATAATCAATAGGCTTCAGCCACCAATGTATCCCTTAAGAATGGAAACTCATCCAATATAGAATCAAGCCTCCAAGAAGCTTCCTCAAGTGGTAAACTTCTCCATTTGATCAAATATTCCACGATAGAACGAGATCAAAGCTTCTTCTCATGCTGACCTATAACAGCCTCTGGGATGTACTGAACAAGACCTTCTTCATCAATAGGTGACAGCTCATCAACTATATCCATTGGATCACCATAAAAAGGCTTGAGATAACTAACATGGAAAACATTGTGAATCTTTGTGGAAGAGGGAAGCTCTAATCTGTATGCCAAGTCTCCAATTCGCTTAAGGATCTGGTAAGGGCCATAAAACCTATGTTCAAGCTTATTACTAGATCCATCTTTTAATGTAGAGTACCTGGACTTGGGCACCTTCAGTAAGACCAACTCTCCTTCTTGGAACTCTAAAGGCCGCCACTTCTCATCAGCATACATCTTCATTTGGTCTTGAGATTTCCTAAGATTCATCTTGCATTGCTGAAGAAGGGTTTGCATCCTTTCTAACTCTTCCTTTCCATGAGGATTGATCCTTTCATTAAAGATGACTATGGGTAAGGGCACCTTGTAACCATGCAAAGTCTCGAAGGGTGAAACTCCAATACTAGCATGGGTAGAATTGTTATAAGCAAACTCATCCAAGAGTAACCAAGAATCCCATGAAGTTTGGGCATCATAGCAGAAATGGCGAAGATAAGTCTCCAACCATTTATTGACTCTTTCTGTTTGTCCATCAGTTTGTGGATGATAGGCCGTAGATGGAGCCAATTTAGTGTCCATAGATGTAAATATCGCCTACCAAAAGTTACTCATTAACTTTGAGTCTCTATCATAACAATCACCTGCGGTAATCCATGTAGTCTAAAAATTTGCTCCATAAACAGACTGGCCACTTGAGAAGCAGTAAACTGAATCTTGGTTGGAATAAAATGGACTGCCTTAGTGAGTCTATCTACCATCATATATATACTATTCCATCCCTTCTTGGTAGTAGGCAAGCCAGTAATGAAATCCATAGTAATATGAGTCCATTTACCTATAAGAATAGGTAATGGCTGTAACAAACCTCCTGGCTTATGGGTCCTGTCCTTATTCTGCTGATAAGGCATACACTTCATGACAAAGTCCTTGACATCTTTCCACAGTCCTTTCCAATAGAAACTTTTGCTGATCCTGTTATAGGTCTTGAAAACTCCTAAATGTCCAGCTAAAGGTGAAGAATGTAATTCTTCCATAATTTTCCATGTAAAAGAAGAGGTAGAAGAAATAACAATCTTGCCTTTCAACCAAATAAGGCCATTTTTGAACTGATAATGCGAGTTTTCTTCCATAAGAACTTGCTGTAATTTTTGAAAAATATGGCTGAATTCTTCATTCAAAAGATAAGCCTCCTGTAATTCTTCAATCCAATCATTATGCAATTCAGTCATAGCTGAAACTTTGCAAGCCCACATACAAGAAAGAGAATCAGCCACTATATTGTCTTTGCCCCTCGTATGAGTGATGTCAAAATCATAATTCTATAGTGTAGCTACCCAACGGCGCTGCTTAGGAGTAAGATTGGACTAAGTAAGGAAATACGTAAGAACCCTGTGATCACTGTGTACTCTGAATCGGCTGCCATACAAGTAATGGTGCCACTTCTTAATTGCATGCAAGATAGCCAACATCTCGTGGTCATAAACATTCATGACCATTTCTTTATCTGTAAGCTGTCATACAAGTAATGGTGCCACTTCTTAATTGCATGCAAGATAGCCAACATCTCGTGGTCATAAACATTCATGGCCATTTCTTTATCTGTAAGCTTATGGCTTTCAAAGGCAATCACTCCATGCTCCTGTAACAAAATAGCACCAATGCCATGGCCACTAATATCACACTGTATAGTAAATTTTTTGGAGAAGTCTGGGCATACAAAGATATGAGCAGAGGTAAGGAGTCCCTTTAACTAGTTGAAGCTACTATTTGCAAGAGCATCCCAAAAGAAATCCTCCTTCTTCAACCTATCAGTCAAAGGAGCTGCAATGGCTGCATAATTCTTGATGAATCAGCGATAGAATGAAGATAAACCAAGGAATCCTCTAAAAGAAGTAGTAGTAGTAGGTGTTGGCCACTCTTTTATACATTGCACCTTCTTGGGATCAGCCTATATTCCTTTTTCACTGACAATATGTCCCAAGTATTCCACCTCAGTCTGCATGAAAGAATACTTCTTCTCCTTAGCAAAAAGCTTATGATGTCCCAATACATCAAAAACCCTCCTCATATGTGCCAAGTGATCCTGTAAAGTCTTACTGTAGATCAAAATGTCATCAAAGAACACTAAGACAAACTGAAAAAGGAAAGGTGGTAAAATCTTATTCATCATGCTCTGGAAGATAGCTGGAGCATTTGTAAGCCCAAATGGCATCACTAAGAAATGGTAGAGCCCTCGATCAGTCTTGAAAGCAGTCTTGACTTCATCACCCTCTCGCATGTGAATCGATGATACCCTAACCTCAAATCAATCTTCATAAAGAATCGAGCTCCCGTGAGCTCATCAAGCAAATCATCAATCCTGGGTATCGGATACTTGTTCTTCACTGTGATCTTATCAAGATCCCTGCAGTTAATGCACATTCTGAAAGATCCATCTTTCTTTTTGATTAACAGAACTAGAGATGTGTAAGGTGAAGAACTTGGTTCAATGAATCCCATCTCAAGAAGTTCCTTGATTTGCTTGGCTACTTCCTCTCGTTCACACTTTGATAATCTGTAAGGTGGCTTATTGATTGTCTTTGAGTTGGGCTCCAAATCAATGGGGTGATCTACTACTCTCTTGGGAGGCAATGAAGTAGGTACCTCAAACAAATCCCTATACTCCTTAAGAAGAGTTGTCAAGGCTGGATGGTTTGCTGAATTATTAGGCTGATCTTGCATCTCTTTATTCAAATTTAAAACAAATATTTGTGAGCGCCTCTTGTACTCCCTTTTGAGTTGTTGAATGGTAATAAGTTGAAAATCTGATCTACTAGAAATTCTCTGTAAATGGATGAGCTGTCCATTGAAGATAAACTCCATATACAACTGTGAGAAATCCATAGTGATCTTGCCTAATGTCATCAACCAATCACAATCGAGTACGATGTCTATAGGCCTCATTTCCAAAGTGATCAGGTTTACTTTTGCTTCAAAATTTTCAGCCAGCTGTAAAGAAACCTGTGGGCATATCTGTGTGCTGATTTCCTCTTCACCATTGGCCACTTTAACTCTAGTGGGCCATTGTAAATCTGTGGGAATACAATTCAGCTTGTCCATGATGGACTTATTCACAAAACTATGGGTACTTCCACTGTCTATTAGAATGAACACTGGCTTTCCATGAATTTTTCCCTTCATACGAAGTGTATTAGGGCTCTTAGATCATGTCCAAGCATCCATGGAAATAGAACAATTAGTGGCAGCAAGTGGCTCATGACAAGTCCCACCTAGATCAAAAGGAACACTTCCACCTGGATCAAAAGGAAAAGAGTCGGCTAGATCATAAAAATACTCTTGCCCAACTTCTTCCTCAAGATCTTCATTTTCAGCATTAAATGCAATTGCATTAGCTTCATCCATCTCATCTTCAAAATCCTCAAAGATTAACATACTCTGAAGCTTGGGTTTGACATTTTTGTATACACACTTTGAGAACACCATATTGGGGAATATGTAAATTTTCCATAAGTTTGAGACACGTGGTCAAATCTTTAGATTTGTCATAACTTGAATAGTATAACTCCAAATCAAGCACTCTATAGCTCAATAGATTCCATTTTTCAAGCGCTTTCCAATGATAGGTCATATCATATGGTTTTGAGAAACTTATGGGCATGTTATCCGGGTGCCACCTTTTTAGTATTCAAAAAATGGGAATTGGGAGATTCCCAAACTTACTAATATTGTGTTTGAGGCATGATCAAGTGTATACTTTTCCCCACACTTGGAACATAAGCCTTTCTCCTTTCTTTCTTTGTAAAGATTCATAGGAATAGACTTACGATTCACGTTGGCTGAAATGGATTTAGGCTTGATGTCCCCTTGTTTGAAGTCAACTCTAGGACTATTTGCTATCTTGAAATTACTTTGAGGTTTAGAAGCATTGAATGGTGGATAAATTGGTACTCGTAAGCTCCCATTTGGCACATGATTGCTACCATAAGTGTTACCAACTTTCCCCTGTTTAAAAATAGTCCTTGGCTATCCAAAACCAGGTTGAAATGAAGATTATCTTCTATTTTTCTTTCATAGCGCTCCGCAAGCTCAATAGCCTTAAAGATGGAAGTAGGGTTTTGTGCCATGACATCAGCTGATAAAGATGGCTCTAAACCATACATGTACTTGTGGAGCTTAGCCTCATCACTGATGCTTTCTACATACATGGTTAGGTTGAGAAATTGGTTAGTGTACGCTCTTACACTTAGGCCTCTTTGTTCCAAACCATACCATCTTCATGCCAATTTCTCTTTTTCAAGAGGGGAGACAAATACTTCAACCATAAGTGCCTTGAAAGCTTCCCAATTCTCTACAAGTATGTTTTCCTTTTTAATATACCTCCACGAAGTATGGGCAAATCCCTCCAAATGTAAAGAAGTGAAATGATTCTGCATGTCATCAGTTTTAGGGAATATGTCAAAGTAGGATTCCATCTTAAAGGTCCACTCCTCTAAATCAGATGGTGAAGATGACTGACCATTAAATTTGGCTAAAACAATCTTGTCCTTTAGCTCTCTTTCATGGAATGGTTGGTGTCCCAAAATAGAACGATCATGAGTATCATGCATTGAACCCCCAAATTGAGATGGAAATCTCCCAATAGGTGGCTAAGAACCACTATACAATCTTCCTGTTGGTAGAGGACCCTAGGAATTTGAGTATTTAGTCCAAAAGCTTGAGACTTAGCTCCATTCAAACTGCCCAAATAGTCATCATGCCTTTGTGAAGCCTCACCTAATTCATATTGGCTATTTGGGATGCCTCTTCTTCCAATAATCCCATGACCATGACCATTTTGGTTAGATGGCTGAAGTGGGACTGAAGGCTCATTGTTTGAATAAGCTTTCTCCTTAGCTTCTTTAGATCCCATTTGCATCTGCATCCATTGGGAGAATTGTGCCATAATTTGAGCATTAGATTCCACCAACTTGTCAATAGAAGCCTTTGTTTGAGATGTTGAATCTACTAACTTCTCAATGGAGGACTTCGTTTGATCAGTAGACAAAACCATTTGCTCCATTCTTGATAATAGGGCTTCATGACGTTCTCTATGTCTTTCTTCATGTACGCACAAGGTATTATTGAGTATGCTAACTTCCCCTTGTTTTTTAGGATCTTCAGGGATCTCTTGAGATGCATTATCCAACGTGGAATCTCTGATTTGCTGAGCATAATCATCCTGGACCTTATTTTTACCCTTATGTCATGCCATAATAGTGCAGTCCTGCAGTACCCCCGTCAGAAAAATGGCTATAACTTTTGTTAGGAAACTCCAATTTCAAAAATTTTTAGTTCAAATCGAAGCCAAGAATGCGCTCTTCAAGATGAGCTATAGCACGTTATAAAAAATTTAGGATAGAAAATTTTGCAACTCGATTTCTGAGTCTAAACTGTCCAGGCATGCACTCTGTTTTAACCTGTAAGTGCTCTATTTTGACCCTGTAAGGTAAGATAGTAACCCCAAATGGTTATAAAACCCTGTAGAAGGCTGAATAGGACCTGTGGGTACCCTGTAGTACCTGCTCCTGTACTTTAATAATGAAGGGTGTACCTGTAACAACCTGTAAATGCCCTGTAATGCCCAGTAAAATCACTATTTTACCCTATTTTGATCCTAAAGATACTTGAGCCTTTGGAAAGTCTTCATTCTTCAATTCTCCACTCGTTTATCTGTGTGAGGGATAAAACGGCAAAACAGGCTCCCTACATGGGCTCCAAATCACCGGGAGGTGGGAAAAGTTTCCATCGGGTCGGTTGGTTGCACCCCTTCGGGATCTTTGATAGTGAGGCAGGGTCACCTCTCTTTTGTCCCACTATCTCCCCTGACATCCACCTTTTTCCTCTGTGGGTATATCAACATGGCAGTAGCTTGCTAATCTAATCAATCAGCATGAAATGCATTTCTGAAATATTGATTTAGCCCCTTTTATGAGATGTAATTGTATAGAATTTTGCAAAACTGGATAGGATAAGGGACTTACCAATGCAATTCAGTGACTCACTGATTGCTAGTACTTACCCTCAATATTTCAGCTTGGGTAAAAGAATTCAACCAATCAATGGATTAGAGTGAGCAAATTCATCAATCAATTGGATTCAAGTGTTATGCTGGAAATTTCAAATTGAAGCCTCTAATTCACTGATTAGAACTAATATGCATAGAGAAAAAATTGCATTACATGAATGGATTGATTCAAGCAAGGGTTGGTTGAAATTTGATGGATATTATTCAATTCTTTAATCTCTTAATCAAATGGATTAAGCTTAGCAAATGGATTAATGAGAGAGATTAAGAATTGAAGAAAAGTACCTTTGACATGGCTGATGATGACTTGATCAATCTTCATATGATTGATAAAGCCTCTGGTGGTCCAATGTTGCCAAAATAATCTTCAAGACTTGTGTATTCAATGCTTAAAAACAATCTTGAAGCTTTAGATGCTTGAGATTGAAGCATTAAACCTGTTTCCCCCAAATTTTGGCTCCATGGAAGCTCTTGAGCTTCAATCTTTGACCATTCATGCTTAATCCTTGCAATTTGTTGAAGAATCCTTACTGAAATGATCCCACGGGATGAAAAGATGAAGAATATTCAAGAAATTGTTGAGAAATGAAAGCTTGGGTTGAAGCTTTCATGGTTGCCCATGGACTATTCATGTAGGGTTTCAAGAGAGTGAAAGGATGAAGAATATAGCCTCATTTGAGAGTTTACACATTAGAGAGTTGAAGTAGACCATGCCAAAGATCATTGAGAAGTATTAGTGCTGAATATTTGTTGAAGATTGATGAAGAATAGGGCTGCTGTCTTGCACACGTGGCTATCCATATAATCATGAAATTGGTGCTCTACTTGTTCCATTTGATGCCTAGAAGGCCATTATGTATGCCATTGTTAAAGAGAAGCAAGAATCAGTGAAGGAAGAGAAGATCTCTGCTGAAAAGTCCATGGAAGCTTGGCCAAAGCTACCGCAACCAATATTGTCCACCCTGGGCAAACTTCCTACGGAAAGTCGTTATCGAAGGGTTTTGAAAGCCATGTCGCGACCACAGAAGTCCTTGTTTAATTTCAGGATAGAAGATCAATCAAGCAAGAACAGGCTATTCAGGATAGTATGTCCATTCAGTTCACATTTGACAGGGACAGAATTTGCAGTCCTTATAACTCTTTGCTTCCATAATGCCTTTTCTATAAACCAGGTCCTTTATCATTAAGCTTTCCCTGTTTCTTTGTAGATTATACAACATTTGACCCTAGCCATGAATCTGTTGGGGGTAAAGGCGCCTCCGCCGTGCCGCCCCGTGTATTACTACACTGACAGTACCCGCCACTGCACACTGCAGGTGGCGGGCGCCCGTCACCTCACTTTATTCTTTATTATTTTAGTGACAGTTTGAATAAAGGAAGGCCCGGTCACACATTGTGACTGTTGGAGTTCCCATTTCTTGTCTCTCTCTTTCTTGCTCTTGCTCTCCCGCCATAGCTCGCGTGCAAGCTTCGATCCTTCTCACCTTTCAACTGGTATCAGAGCTTGGCATTCTCTTGCTTGAGCTCGACTCGGTGCTTCCCGACCTTCGCATCGACTCGCTTCACGCATTGGGTCTCCATCCCGGCAGCCATAGCCGACCTCTTGAGCTCCCGACTCTCCCCGGCTTCCCGAGCTCCATCCTGGCCTTCTTGAGCTTCATCAGGGCCTTGCCCTTGAGGTATTGCTTCAGCATTTGCAGGCATTTGAGTGTATTCTCAGATTGAAACAGGGCAGGAACAAAGGGCAGCCACTCTTCTTGAGCTCCATAGCTCATATCTTCCCTCCCCTTTGCATTGGGCCTTCATGGCTTGGTATGTGCCTACCTTGGGCCATCATTGAGCCCCCCATTACCCCCTTTTCAGTCCATGTGGAGTAGCAGCAAGTTCAGCACCAATAGGGTAGATTGCATCATTTTTTTCCAGGCTGTGAGCACTCATCTACTTCAGCTCCATACTTGGCCATTGCTTCTTGCTCTCTACCTTGATCAAGAGGGCTATAGACTTCATGTTTGATGTCATTCAAGCTTTGGGCATTGGTCTTGATCATTCGGGGCTGATTTCTTCAGATTTGGGACTGTTATAAAATGTCATAACAGGCTGAAAACAGGGCAGCACCATTGGCATTAGCATTTGTTGCTTATACTCCATTCCGGTTGTGCTATTTGATGCCCGTATGCGGTCTACATGATGCCTAGTGCCTTGGGAATGTATGCACATGATTATGCCATGATTTTGGCTTGAAATATTGGCTGATTTGGGACTGTTATTTACTGTTATACAGTGCTGGAAACAGGGCAGCCACACTTGGCATTGGCATTTGATGCTTATACTCTACTCCGGTTACCTTGTTTGATGCCCGTATGCGGTCTACTTCCTACCCGGATGTACTGGGGATGTATGCATTTGGTTTGACCATGATTTTGGCTTGAATTTGGGGCTGAAATCTACTGTTTAGAACAGTAAATACATGCTGGAATAACAGTGGGCTGAAGGTACTTTACATGCTTTGGCACTTACCTACCGATACCGGATGTATGCTTTGAGCTTTGGCATGATATCTCTGACATTTGGGGACGACTTGGAGCATATGTATGAGATTATGGGATGCTTTTGAGCTTCGCATTAGCTCCGTCTTCACTGGCATTTGGACCGACTCGGCATGCTCGTGGACCGCCTATGCCTCATGTCTCTGCTTGACAGTTAGGCTTTTGCATTACATGCTTTGGTTCGTGACATATGCTATTTGGTTCGTGTATGCCATACCGACATTTGGAGCTTGGATTTGGATGTATTTGAGCATTCCCGGCTTACTTGATCACTGATCTTGGTTGCTATTTGGATGTCATTGAGTTGACCGAGAGCTTATTTGGGCTTATGTATTGCTTCATGGTTAATACGACCGGTGCTTCATGTATGTCATGCTCTCTTGGATGCGCTTGATGCATTGGCAGGGTCACTTATCACTGGTGCTTTCTCTTGGGTTGTTTGAGCTTCTGAGCTCGCTTTGTACGCCTTTTGTGCCAGTGGGAGCATTTTACATGCTTCATTGACCTTTGACAGTTGCATGCTATTGGAGCACTTACATGTATTTGGAGCAGTTTATGTCTTGAGCAGCTACATACACATTGAGACTTTGGGATCATACTCCGATCTTTATGGATATGCATTGATGTACTCTTGGTTCACAGGATGCTTATGAGCTGAGTCTCATATTTGGATCTTTCTCTTTGAGCAGACACCTATTTGTGTCAGGTTTTGGCAGTTACAGGAACACTTTGTCTAGAGTGTCTGGGAGTGTGCCTTTCACTGGCAGATGTTATTTTGATATGCTTCAGTGTTGAGCTCATGTTCTTTTCACTGTCATTGGCCTTGCTTATGTCCATTTCATGCCGGCTTTGGACCTAGCATTGTTTGCTTGACATTGGATCCTATTTTGGGACAGTTTGCTCTCTAGACTGCATACCTGCAATTTATTACAGCAAGCAGTTATTGGTGGACTGAGGTGTACTTTTCACGCTGAAATATCCTGATTTGGTGTACCGCACCTAGTACTAAGTGGGCAGCCACTTTTGGCACACTTTGCTCGCCCTTTGGACCCCGTTTTGGTCATTTTTGGGCAGTTTCTGCAGTAAAACAGCAAGCAGTTTTGGACTGTTTGGGCATTTCCAGCCTGCATAATGGCGTCATCTTCGCATGATAGTGCCATCTTTAACATTACAAAGTTGGATGGTACCAACTACTCTTACTGGAAGAGTCAAATATGGCAGGTTTTGGTGCAGAAATCTCAGATTAAGCCACTTCGGTTGAGTGGGGAGCAGCCTGAAACTATGGACAATGACGACTGGCTTGAACTTGATGAGCTATGCAAGTCCACGATTGTATTGTCTCTCACTGAACAGGTACATTATAATGTATTTGAGGAAGCACAGAGTGCATGGGATCTATGGAATAAGATCAAGAATCTTTATGATAAGAAAAGTCCGGCGAGTCAGATGTACTGGTTGAAGCAGCTTATGGATCTGCGCATGAAGGATAATGCGACTATGTCTGCTCACTTGAGCCAGTTCCATGCTATACTGAAGAACCTGACTTCGCAGGATATCACCTTTGGAGAGGAAGTAACTCCTCTTTTCTTGCTTGGAACTCTGAATGAGTCATGGGATGTATTCCGCACTGCTCTTTATGCCTCTAGTGCTACTCTAAAATTGGCAGATATTGAGAGTGCTCTTCTTCAGGAAGAGGTGAATCGCAAAAACTTGGATGCCTCTCGTGGTAGTCATGCTTTGACAGTTAGAGGCAGGAATGACAGGTATGACCGTGGTAATGGCCGAGGCCGTGACTCGCAGAAGGGTCGGTCTAAATCTCGTGGTGGCAAGTCGCGTAGTAAGTCGCGTGGACGCAATGCAAATGTCACTTGTCATCATTGTGGGAAAAAGGGCCATATTAGACCACAGTGTCATGAGTTGCGCAATGAGAAGCGCAAGGATAAGGGCAAAGAGAAAGTGCAGGAGAAGTCCTCTGATCGCAGCATAGTACCTGCGAAGTCCAGCGTCAAGATTGAAGAAATTAATGTCATGCAGACCAAGGATTCCGATGGTAGTGATGAGTTCATACTTGCAGCTAGTTCTTCTTATGCTTCACACTTGACTGAGACACCTAGTATGTATGCACAGTGCTGGTTATTGGATTCAGGTGCGTCCTTCCATGTGACGCCTTACCGTGAGTGGTTTCACTCTTACCGTACTGTATCTGGATCAGTCAGACTTGGAGATGACAGGTCTCTTGATATTGTGGGCTGTGGAGATATTCAGTTGCAATTTTCCACTGGCAGTTCCTTTTTGCTCAGGGATGTACGTCATCTACCTGCGCTTACGCGTAGTCTTATGTCTGCAGGACAGTTGGATGATGCAGGATTTCATGTCTGTTTTGGGGATTCTGCCTGGAAGATTACCAAAGGCAGACTTGTGCTTGCTAGAGGCGCCAAGGCTGGCAGCCTCTATCCTCTTGTTGTATCTGGGTCTTCTGTAGACCATGTTTTGGCAGTGGGCTCTATCCCACATGTATCACTTTGGCATGCCCGTTTGGGGCATATGTCTTTGAAAGGAATGAAAATGTTATCTGGTTTGCAGTATCTTCCGCCTTTGGATTATGCATGTTTTGACTCGTGTGATCATTGTCTTTATGGTAAGCAGAATAGGTCTACGCATAAGAAATCGGGTAGGCCACGCATGAGTGAGCCCTTGGCATTGGTGCATTCCGATGTTTGTGGGCCTATGCCTTGCATGTCTATGGGTGGCGCGAAGTACTTCGTTACCTTCATTGATGATTTTTCTAGGAAAGTGTGGGCTTATCCCATAAAGCAGAAGTCCGATGTCTTGGCAGTTTTTCAGAGATGGCTTGCTCTTGTTGAGAACCAGACTAGGTATAGGCTGAAATGCCTTAGGACAGATAATGGGGGAGAATATGTCTTGCATGCTTTTGAGCAGTTTTGTGATGACAGGGGTATTAAGCGTCAGTTGACCGCCCCTTACACCCCACCCCAGAATGGTTTGGCTGAGCGCATGAACAGGACTATTCAGGAGCGTGTGCGCTCTATGCTTAGCCATGCAGGCCTACCCCCGAGTTTTTGGGCTGAGGCAGTTAGTACGTCAGTGCATGTCATAAACCGATCGCCTTCCAGTGGATTGGATTTCCAGGTTGCAGAGGAAGTTTGGGCTGGTAAGCCACCCTCTTATGCGCATCTCCGTGTCTTTGGATGTGAGGCATTCTGCCATGTGCCCAAGGACAAGAGGAGTAAATTGGATCCAAAGAGCATTAAATGCATATTCCTTGGCTATGGTGAGTCAGGAGAGATGGGCTATCGCCTATGGGATCCGCAGGCGCGGAAAATAGTACGCAGCCATGATGTCGTCTTCCATGAAGACAAGATGCACAGGCAGCCTGAGAAGGTGGTTGAGATCCGCAGAGTGATCTTTCAGGAGGAGCCTAAAGCTCCAGCACAGCCAGTAGTACAGCCTGCAGCAGTTCCTCCACAGGGCCAGGATGTTGGACAGATAGTTAGACAGGCAGCAGAGCCTGCGGTGAGACGGTCTGCTAGAGATAGACGTCCACCTGACAGATTTCAGCCCTCTATGCATTATGTTTTGGTTACAGATGCAGGAGAGCCTTTCACTTATGATGAGGCTATGCGCAGGGGTGACAGTCACTCCTGGGAGAGGGCTATGCAGTCTGAGATAGACTCCCTGCATAAGAATGAGACTTGGGATTTGGTTGCCTTGCCTAAGGGCAAGAAGGCTTTGCCATGCAAGTGGGTGTACAAGCTGAAAAGTACCCCTGGACACCCCAAGCCGGCATACAAGGCTAGATTGGTAGCAAAGGGTTTTAAGCAGGAACATGGTGTGGACTTTGATGAGGTCTTCTCTCCTGTGGTTAAGATGACCACCCTGCGCTTAGTCTTGGCTTTGGTTGCACAGCTTGACTTAGATCTATATCAGATGGATGTCAAGACGGCTTTTCTACATGGGGACTTGCATGATGAGATCTATATGGATCAGCCTAAGGGCTTTGCAGAACCTGGCAGGGAGCACCTAGTGTGCAAGTTGAAGAAGAGCTTGTATGGCTTGAAGCAGGCACCTAGGGAATGGTATCATAAGTTTGATGCCTTTATGCAGTCACAGGGCTACAGCAGGAGTGCTATGGATCCGTGTCTTTACATGAAGAAAGCCCGTGATGGCAGTTTGCTTATCTTGGTACTCTATGTTGATGATATGCTGATAGTAGGGAAAGCTCATGATGAGCTAGATGCTCTTAAATCTCAGCTGAAGAAGAGCTTTGAGATGAAGGATTTGGGACAGGCCTCACATATACTTGGGATTCGCATTAAGCGCGATAGGCATCAGGGACTTTTGTATCTCTCACAGCGGGAGTACATTCATAAAGTCCTTGAGCGCTTCCGCATGCAGGACGTAAAGCCTATTGGCTGTCCATTACCTTCTTATGTGAAGGTATCACAGGCCGATTGTCCGCAGACAGATGAGCAGAGGGCCGAGATGGCCAAGATCCCTTATGCATCAGCCGTGGGCAGTTTGATGTATGCCATGATAGCCACTCGTCCAGATATTGCACATGCAGTTGGTGTTGTGGCACGCTATATGGCTACACCTGGCAGCAGACATTGGGATGCCGTGAAGGGTATCATGAGGTACCTGAAGGGCACAGCAGATATGTGTATTTGCTATGGCAGCCAGGATACAGGGGTCGTGGGGTACACTGACTCCGATTATGCAGGACATGCAGATAGTAGGAAGTCCACTTCTGGCTATGTATTCACCTATGCTGTAGGGGCTATCTCTTGGATGTCCAGGGTTCAAAAGTGTACGGCTTTGTCTACCACTGAGGCCGAGTATGTTGCAGCCACTGAGGCTTGCAAGGAGGCCATATGGTTAGGCCGTCTAGTTGCTGACCTTGGGATTGATGCTACACCTACACTGCATTCGGATTCTATGAGTGCCATTCAGTTGGCTAAGAATCCGGTCTTCCATGCGAAGACGAAACACATTGAGGTGAGGTATCACTTCATACGTGGTGTCGTGGAGGACAGGTCTGTTGACCTTGTCAAGATCTCCACTGACGAGAATCCTGCAGATTTGCTCACGAAGAGCCTCACTAGTGAGCGCTTTGCCTTCCTTAGGAGGTTGATGGGCGTTGGATGAGATGTCACCTTTCCTCATCCCTTGTACCTATGTACATTTGTACTGTCTTTTCTTTTTCTTTTCTCTCTCACTAGGGCAGATTCGCCTTTAAGTGGGAGGTTGTTGGGGGTAAAGGCGCCTCCGCCGTGCCGCCCCGTGTATTACTACACTGACAGTACCCGCCACTGCACACTGCAGGTGGCGGGCGCCCGTCACCTCACTTTATTCTTTATTATTTTAGTGACAGTTTGAATAAAGGAAGGCCCGGTCACACATTGTGACTGTTGGAGTTCCCATTTCTTGTCTCTCTCTTTCTTGCTCTTGCTCTCCCGCCATAGCTCGCGTGCAAGCTTCGATCCTTCTCACCTTTCAGAATCTTTAATATCAACATGTTTCTGTAACAGCAACAGCTCAGTAGTCTTTTGTTTGTAGTAAAGAAAAAAAAGTTTTCCATATGCATCATCAGTTTCATACATAACATAATCTGAATGACCTTTGCTTAGAAGTTATCCTTCATATAGAAAACAGTGGGGAGAACAGGGGAGGTAACAGTGGATGAATGTTTGGTATCGAGAAAGGCAAAAGAAGCTGATGACATTCTCTGATCTGTAAGGGATACTAGTAAATATCGAGCACAGGGCACATCTCTGCTGAAGACACTTCACTTATATCTGCCAAGAGGGAATTGCAAAAAGTACTGGTATGTTTAAGCATAGGAGATTCTTCAGAAGGGAATCAATAGGCTTTCCACAGGTCATTCCAATTATATCACATAGATTTTCTTCTATTCATCAGTTTTCCACAGGACAGGCATTGCTAGTAGCAGTGACTGACTGTTCTTTCTCGAACTCCAAGCAGTTGAAATGGTTGAATTCTCTTCTTGGTAACACAGATATGCCTCGACAAGGATTCCAAGGGTTCATCATAGCGTGTTGAATAGCAATCTCACCGGTGAAGAAGCTTTTCATAGAACAACAAAGTCATGGCAGGCGATGGAAATCAAGAGGCAATCCTGTGTTGATGGATGATGATGAAAGCCACAGGAACAGAGAGAAGAAAAGGCAAGCTGCTATGCAAGAACAATTGTATAATAAGGCTACAAACGCGACGGAAAGAAAACAACTTCTGGGCCCTCGACTTGCAGGCTATGGAGATGAGAGCTCCTCGAGCAGCTGCTCCAGAACACGTCGCTTTGGTTTTCCACGCTGAAAAAATTCCAGACGGGTCTGTTTAATTCAGAGCTGGTACTCCTGTGTATGGATCGAATCCTACAATCAATGTAGAGATGCCAAATGGTCTTACTTCTCCACTTTATGTGTACTTTTGCTGTAGATCAGCAATATAACAAGTGATGTATTCAACAGTTACAGGATCCTCAACAGTAAGTCTATGACTCTGACATTCAACCCGTGCCCTATTCACCAAGACTCAAGCCTCTGCTGTAAGGCCAGCAAATGCCAGAGCGATGTGCTCATCAAGTTCTCAAAAATTTTCGAACAGTCTTCTAATAAAGCTCATATTGCCCACTTCATAGTAAATTCCCGGATAGAGTTTGAATTCCGTCCAGTCGCCAGACTTCTCTTCATAGTTGAACATGACCAAAGCTCGCTTGTCCTCAACACGGTACATTTGGTTTTCTTTTCTGATACGAATAGCATTCATGCGCTGACGCCTGCTTCCAATCATCACATATCCCAGACTCTCAAACTTCTGAATTTCCTCAGCTGAAAGGCTAATTTCTCCTCTTCTAGGAATACGTTTCCCTTCATAGGATTTATGCGATTGTCATAATCATATTGCCTCCTTTGTTCCTTGTCTGCGAGAAGCTCATAAGCTGCCTGAATCCTGATAAAGCGTGATTCCGCAGTTTCTCCTTCTCTAAGCTCTATGCTGCCATCATAGACATTTGGATGGCATTGTTTGGCCATCCGATGGTATGCAGCCTTAATTCCATCTTCATCTAAGTTCCATTCCACTCGGTTTTCCGATTTCTGACATGCCCTCTCTCTCCTCTGTTCCTCCTCAGTTTTCCCGATTCCCCTTTCCAATTGACGACTTCCTCCTTCTTCCCGCGATCACAATGTCCTCCAAAATAGTGTTCTTTTCCCCTTTTCTTTGCACATTGAACTCGGCACTCTTCTGTAGCCACATCACAATAATCTGATCCTGCGAAGAATGTCTTAATACTTGACCTTGAAGATAAGCATCATGAATTGAGGTACTGAAAACCTCGTTGGGCCAATGAAAAGCAGAATTCTCCCGATCAAGGAAGCCCCCAAATTAGCTTTTCTCCTGTTCTCAGAAAAGCAGCCCTACCAAAATAGCAGTTGATGCCATTGAGCCCGCCTCTCTGCGCTGACTATTTTCAGCTTTCAAATATTCTGAGTCCGATTGCTGATTTATTTCAGGAATAAACTTAGGATGTTTAATTAGATTTTCAAATAGATTCTTTTACACATAATCTGCAGCATGAGAACCTCTATAACCATCAAATATATCAAAACAAGCCAACAATGTGCCCATCAACTTGAGTAAATCGGGCCTCATAGAAATCCTCCATAAAGGCTCTTCTCCATGAATTTGTAACATCTCAAGTGCATTCTTGCACTTGAATCCGTCGCTCTTGGCTGGCCAGTTTACATGTTAGCATTTCTCTCGACCAAGTCGGCGAGCAAGTTCTTCTGCAACCACTTGCCCCTCTTCATCTTCTCAAAGAAGTCATGAGATTCCCACATATACTCATACTTATCACCCTGATTCTCCATTGAGCATAATGCGAAACTCCTGTGAACTGTTGATCAAAACCTCCTCGTCTAAATTGACTGACCACTTGGCAAGGCATGCCAATTAGAGCATTATTGATAAGTTCCTCTTGCTCCAAACCCTTCTTCACTTTATTACCCACGCAGAACAAAAGTACAAACACAACAACTAAATATGTACAAAGTATCAAATCACACGCACAACTTTTGGGTGGTTTTCACACCTCGAATGCACAGCAATACAAATCGAGAGTACCATTCTTCTTTGGAACTGTAAACCACCTGTTTGAGTATGGTGCAGATGAAGGCTCAAGGATTCCCATCCTGATTTTCTCATTCAATAAATCAATCAGCTTTGGCAAGTGTGCTTTAGGCACTGGAATAGGTCGGAGATTCCATGGGATATGAGGAATAGTAAAAATGACCATAGGAGCAACAATATCAGGATTCACACATCCAATCTCATGTGGGAAAAAAGCAAATCCCCTTCCATGTCGCTCAAGCATATCCTGAAAGCATTGCTTCTCTATGGGTAGCAAGAAATCACCATTTCCAATTTTCAATTCAGCAAGAGTCTCTGCTGAAAATTTATGACCAATATGCTCCGGATTCCTCAAAATTTGCTATTTAGCAGCCCTCTCTATTTGCTGATCACTGGCAGGTGGAAGCGGTACAGCAACCGGCTTCACCTTCTTATCCACAGTTTTGTATTTCGTGTCAACCCTGGCTTCATTATGCTCTTCTGTATTACATAAATCTTGCTGTAAATCAGCAATTCTGCACACCAATGGCTGAATATCCTCAGGCCTCTGCTCTATGGACTGCATAGAAACAGCCCCAAACTCTGAATGCTGAAATATTTCAGCAGTAAACTTTGTTGGCTGAAAATTTTCAGCCCTCTGTATCTCTGAAAGCTGATCATAACCAGCTGGAAACTCTGTTTGCTGAATTTCATCAGCACTCAACACTCTTTGCTGAGTTACCTCAGCCTCTGACTCAATCTGTGACATAAAATCTGCAATTTCATAAAACATGTCCAGGGACTGCACTAATACATTACTGTGACAATTCTGCATATCAGTTTTCAGCATATCTCCCATCTCTGTCATCGTATCTGCACAAATCACACTGTCATACATCCCATCTATGTGCTCATCATCATCCAAAATTCCTGCATTTTTCAAAATTTTCTCCTTCCTGCATATATACTGCCTGGCAGCTCTAGGCAACCCAGAAGTCTTCTGATAACTCATTGAACTGTTTGCTGAAATCCCAACAAAACCGGAGGAGAAAACACCGCTGTGAGGAGGCGAGAACTCCAATCTCCTCTCCTCTGTACCACCGTCGTCTCGCGAAACGGCGGTACCTAATGAAAACCCGAATCCCTCACAGTGGGCAAAGGTGCATCTCTGAGAGTATCCCTGTTTCTAACATGGTTCACACATACAGTCATAAACTGAACTGCGCTCATACCATCTTTACTGCGAATCCGTGCATAAGCAAATCCATCATCCATGACCTTTGTTTCCATGAGCATCTCTGTGATGAATGGCTGACCAAGAATTATAGGATAAGAGCATGAATCCTGCACAAAGAAATGAAAATCCTCCTCTACATCACCAATAGAAACCCTGACACTAGGACAGGCAGCATATAAATCACCTGCAGTGTTATTGGCAGCTCTCATACGCCACCCATGCTCTACATCCATAGGCCATCTGTTACTCTCATAAACTCCACGAACTATGAGATTAATCTCTGAACCATGATCCACCAATGCAACATAAGGCACCTGTTTCTCTCCAATCTTTACCATCGTCTCTGTAGTTGCCCTAGCCCAATGGCTCCGCGAAAAGTGACTACGCGGTATCATGACAGGCTCATCAATTTCAGCATAATGCATAGGCTGAACCCTCTTCTCTACCTGCGGAAAAACAGAAGCATTATCAACCATAACCTCATCCTCATCCTCATCCAACTCCCCAATCAAAACTCTCTGTGTGTCAGTGGTAGACAATGCATGCATTTTCCTCTTCAGGACCTCCTGAAACTGATCCTGAAACTCTCTTTTCGAGATGCCCAAAATCTCAGAAATAGTGAAAGTCACCTCACTGCCAAGTATCTTATCATTAAAGATTTTCTTCATGTCTGTAGATGTCTCAATATCGGACATCAATCTGAACCCTGGCTGCTTTCTCTCTCTAGGCTCTTGCCTCTTTTCTCTCTTTTGAGCATCTTCCATCTGTCGATCTGACCCTGGTCTTGAAGATGGTCCTGCAGTAGGTGGAGTAACAAACTCACCCCCTCTAGTCTTTCTAGCTGCACTTGGATTTTCTTCATCCCTCTTACGCTTCTCCTCAACAAGTACATCAGCACCATGAGACTTAGCCAAATAAGCATAAATAGAGTACCTGTCAACAGGCGAGTCCCAACTTGTCTCTGATCTGATGCTAGAGCCTGCACTAGTCAAAACAGTTTGCTGAATTTTCCCCTTGTTTGCAGTCTCCATAGCATAAGTCCATAGCGCTGACTGAGTCTCTGAACCCTTCTCAATCTGGACTCCATATGCAGAAGCATCACCTCTAGCTGTCACATAAGAAGTACGCGCAGCCATGTCCTCCACTAACTTCTTCATTCCACCTTTACCAAAGTTGGTAGCAAGTGGAGCTCCTGTCTCAGTCAACCAAATCTTACCATCTTGTCCCCAATATACCACATTCTTCCTCCTTGCATCCTGAAAAGAGTCACAATCCCTGCAATGCTGATGGTCCGTACTATCACACCAAATACATCTCTGATCTCTCCTAGGTGCACTAGGAGCACTCCTAGGTGCAGTAGGAACACTAGAAGAAGTAGTAGGCGCAGTCGAAGCAAACTGCTCCTTCAACTTTCCCACCAACTCCGCTTTGACTGACTCCAGTGTCAAATCTGTTATGCCTTTGATTATGTCATCAAGAGAGGTAGGCACCGATGGAGCGGATGGTTTTGGAGCAGAAGTTGTAGGCATCGGTCGTGGAACAGGAGGAATAGGTGGAGTGGAAACAGTAGGCACTGGCATAGGCCAAGAAACTGGCTGAGGAGGAGAAGAAATAACAGGGATAGAAGCAGGCATAGGAGCTGATGATTGTGTAGGTGTCATGGAACCATTCTGTAGGCGAGTCTTCCATATCCTCCTCTTGGTCAAAGTCGAGACTGCATCCTGAGCATCCTGCCAATCCGTTTTAAGACCCATAGGCTTCGTGCGATCCTCAAGAAGCTCACCCAATTCTTATTGAAGAGCAGGATCTCCAGCTTGCAAGAAAAGCTCATCTTTTTCAACATCCAATCCTCTTTGTTCAATGGCATCAAGCTGACTAGACCTCTCCTCAAATTCTCGAATCAACTCCGAAGCAGCTAGACCTTTGTTTGGCATGTAGACCCACTCTCGGAATGACCGCCGAGTCGCCATACCAAAGACCTCAAGGAAGTATTCTTCTTTCAAGTCCTTCTTAAAATCTTGCCAATGTGTATTTTGAATAAAAAGATCAGTCACTTTTGCCCTCAAAGCAGGTGTGACAAGACGAAGGAAGTACTTACTCATAAGTCCAGCTGGAACTCAAAAAACCCCATCTTGATCTCATATGTCTTCAAATATGCTGAAACATTATGGCCGTCAAATAGCTTCTTCTCACTCTCAACTGCTTCAATAGCCTTAGTCGCGCTGTTTGCATTCTCCTGCTCCGAATAGAGTTGCCTTTGCTGAGACAACTGCTGTTGATGCAATTGTTGCTGCTACTGCATATACAATTGTATTTGCTGATTTTGGAGCTGCATATACATGGACATATTCTGCAAAATCTGCTTTAGATCCTCCGTTGAAGTACTTGACGCAGCAGTCATTGATGGAGCTGAAATAGACGCAGCTGGAGTTGTAGAAGAAGCTGAAATAGAGGCTGAAGAATCTCCCAACCTGAAATTTCTGCGAGCTTTCACGTCGGGTTCACCAAAGATATCGAAGGGTTTTGAAAGCCAAGTCGCGACCACAAAAGTCCTTGTTTAATTTCAGGATAGAAGATCAATCAAGCAAGAACAGGCTATTCAGGATAGTATGTCCATTCAGTTCACATTTGACAGGGACAGAATTTGCAGTCCTTATAACTCTTTGCTTCCATAATGCCTTTTCTGTAAACCAGGTCCCTTATCATTAAGCTTTCCCTGTTTCTTTGTAGATTATACAACATTTGACCCTAGCCATGAATCTTTAATATCAACATGTTTCTGTAACAGCAACAGCTCAGTAGTCTTTTGTTTGTAGTAAAGAAAAAAAAGTTTTCCATATGCATCATCAGTTTCATACATAACATAATCTGAATGACCTTTGCTTAGAAGTTATCCTTCATATAGAAAACAGTGGGGAGAACAGGGGAGGTAACAGTGGATGAATGTTTGGTATCGAGAAAGGCAAAAGAAGCTGATGACATTCTCTGATCTGTAAGGGATACTAGTAAATATCGAGCACAGGGCACATCTCTGCTGAAGACACTTCACTTATATCTGCCAAGAGGGAATTGCAAAAAGTACTGGTATGTTTAAGCATAGGAGATTCTTCAGAAGGGAATCAATAGGCTTTCCACAGGTCATTCCAATTATATCACATAGATTTTCTTCTATTCATCAGTTTTCCACAGGACAGGCATTGCTAGTAGCAGTGACTGACTGTTCTTTCTCGAACTCCAAGCAGTTGAAATGGTTGAATTCTCTTCTTGGTAACACAGATATGCCTCGACAAGGATTCCAAGGATTCATCATAGCGTGTTGAATAGCAATCTCACCGGTGAAGAAGCTTTTCATAGAACAACAAAGTCATGGCAGGCGATGGAAATCAAGAGGCAATCCTGTGTTGATGGATGATGATGAAAGCCACAGGAACAGAGAGAAGAAAAGGCAAGCTGCTATGCAAGAACAATTGTATAATAAGGCTACAAACGCGACGGAAAGAAAACAACTTCTGGGCCCTCGACTTGCAGGCTATGGAGATGAGAGCTCCTCGAGCAGCTGCTCCAGAACACGTCGCTTTGGTTTTCCACGCTGAAAAAATTCCAGACGGGTCTGTTTAATTCAGAGCTGGTACTCCTGTGTATGGATCGAATCCTACAATCAATGTAGAGATGCCAAATGGTCTTACTTCTCCACTTTATGTGTACTTTTGCTGTAGATCAGCAATATAACAAGTGATGTATTCAATAGTTATAGGATCCTCAACAGTAAGTCTATGACTCTGACATTCAACCCGTGCCCTATTCACCAAGACTCAAGCCTCTGCTGTAAGGCCAGCAAATGCCAGAGCGATGTGCTCATCAAGTTCTCAAAAATTTTCGAACAGTCTTCTAATAAAGCTCATATTGCCCACTTCACAGTAAATTCCCGGATAGAGTTTGAATTCCGTCCAGTCGCCAGACTTCTCTTCATAGTTGAACATGACCAAAGCTCGCTTGTCCTCAACACGGTACATTTGGTTTTCTTTTCTGATACGAATAGCATTCATGCGCTGACGCCTGCTTCCAATCATCACATATCCCAGACTCTCAAACTTCTGAATTTCCTCAGCTGAAAGGCTAATTTCTCCTCTTCTAGGAATACGTTTCCCTTCATAGGATTTATGCGATTGTCATAATCATATTGCCTCCTTTGTTCCTTGTCTGCGAGAAGCTCATAAGCTACCTGAATCCTGATAAAGCGTGATTCCGCAGTTTCTCCTTCTCTAAGCTCTATGCTGCCATCATAGACATCTGGATGGCATTGTTTGGCCATCCGACGGTATGCAGCCTTAATTCCATCTTCATCTAAGTTCCATTCCACTCGATTTTCCGATTTCTGACATGCCCTCTCTCTCCTCTGTTCCTCCTCAGTTTTCCCGATTCCCCTTTCCAGTTGACGACTTCCTCCTTCTTCCCGCGATCACAATGTCTCCAAAATAGTGTTCTTTTCCCCTTTTCTTTGCACATTGAACTCGGCACTCTTCTGTAGCCACATCACAATAATTTGATCATGCGAAGAATGTCTTAATAGTCGACCTTGAAGATAAGCATCATGAATTGAGGTACTGAAAACCTCGTTGGGCCAACGAAAAGCAGAATTCTCCCGATCAAGGAAGCCCCCAAATTAGCTTTTCTCCTGTCCTCAGAAAAGCAGCCCTACCAAAACAGCAGTTGATGCCGTTGAGCCCGCCTCTCTGCGCTGACTATTTTCAGCTTTCAAATATTCTGAGTCCGATTGCTGATTTATTTCAGGAATAAACTTAGGATGTTTAATCAGATTTTCAAATAGATTCTTTTACACATAATCTGCAGCATGAGAACCTCTATAACCATCAAATATATCAAAACAAGCCAACAATGTGCCCATCAACTTGAGTAAATCGGGCCTCATAGAAATCCTCCATAAAGGCTCTTCTCCATGAATTTGTAACATCTCAAGTGCATTCTTGCACTTGAATCCGCCGCTCTTGGCTGGCCAGTTTACATGTTAGCATTTCTCTCGACCAAGTCGGCGAGCAAGTTCTTCTGCAACCACTTGCCCCTCTTCATCTTCTCAAAGAAGTCATGAGATTCCCACATATACTCATACTTATCACCCTGATTCTCCATTGAGCATAATGCGAAACTCCTGTGAACTGTTGATCAAAACCTCCTCGTCTAAATTGACTGACCACTTGGCAAGGCATGCCAATTAGAGCATTATTGATAAGTTCCTCTTGCTCCAAACCCTTCTTCACTTTATTACCCACGCAGAACAAAAGTACAAACACAACAACTAAATATGTACAAAGTATCAAATCACACGCACAACTTTTGGGTGGTTTTCACACCTCGAATGCACAGCAATACGACATCGTAAAGAATTGGGCACTGCTAGTTATGGTTCCAGCTTCTAGATCGTGATACTACATTGCCGCTCTTCCTTTTAACGTCATGTTGAAGAATATCATTAGGTGTCCTTCGTCTTGGATTTGATAATTGAACATGAGCATTTGAAACTCCTTAATGTGGAGTTCTCCATCTTCGTCTGCTAACCCATGGAAAATGGGCAACGGTGCTCCTAACGCTAGTAAATCCAGTGTACTTGTTGGAATTGTGATAGGTTGTGCCATGGCTACAACCGGATTGACAACAGGAGTTTGTGTAGGCAACACTACACCCCCACTTGTTGTGGGTTGATTAACTGGAAATAGGAAAGTACTAAGACTTCCACTTGCACTCAAAGAGCTACTCGTAACATCTAGGTTACTAGAACCACTGCCACTTATGCATAACGGGCTGCTCCTTTGAGGAGAATACCGTCTTACAATCTCCAACCGCCCTCTAGCCCTCTCAGCACGTTCTATTTTTTGTATTTTGGCTTGACAGGCCTTGTTAGAGGACATAAACCAACTATTTGGTCCCTAAAAACCCTAGATTCGAGAACCACCACTTGTTGGCGGCTCCCGACAGACGCACCACTGATGGGACCTAAAATGGGCCAGCACTAGCTATAACACTAACCGGACCTCATGCATATAACAAACAACCCCACCACACGGCCTCGCAGGCCAGGAGCGTCCAAAACTCACTTTTCACTAAATGCTTATGACGATTTTGCATTTGTATCCAATATGTAGTCCAACATTCATCTTTCCTTCTCCTCAGAGGGAGATCCCATAATGCCTCGTAATACACACATAGGGAAGCACCTCTCAGCTTATTGCCGCGGCTCCACTGCGACTCTCCTACACCTCGGGGATTTGCCCCAAGATGCGTCGCTAACACATATAACATTCGCACAAACTCCACTCTTTCATTATTCAGTGTTCTAGGGGATTTTGATTTGTCTCATAAAACTTTCCCCAATGGAAGCACCCGTCTAAACCTGCAGCTTGGGTTTCCTATCCTCTCAGGTGTTGGTCAAAGTTTATCAATCAATTGCAATGCATTCCAGGAGATACCACATGACATGCTTGATGCAAGGTGTATGATAATTGTGCACAACCATTTTATGATTTTTAAAAAACCCAGCCATGTGAGGTGCAAAAAACAGCCCTTCCATGAATTTTAACTAAGCGTTACGTGCTGCGCTGCTTTAGAGACTAGCACCGGAACTTCCGTGCTACTAGTCGCCTATATTTAATTATGGAAAAATCCCTAAATTCTATGCACAAAGAGGGAAATCAAAATTTTTATATTTTCAGCAATTAGATCGTCGCACAAACTTCCTCCCTCCCCCTCATCGTTTAGGTGTTGCTGCGGTATCGTAGAGTTCACGCAAGGGCTGCAGAACACGGGGTTCTAGATGCAGCAATGGAAGAGACTACCAAGAAGAAAATTTGAATTGTTGATGCCAAAATACATTATATTTCAGGTCAAGTGAGTTACATGAAACTCAGAATGATAATGGTCAGAATGAGCATAGTAATCTGCTTTATCAAAACCACACAACCATACACTTGATAAGTCCCTCCTTTTTGTCTCAGAAAAATCTGATTTATTTTCTCTTTAGCTATTGCATGTGAGCTTCTATCATAATTATGGCAAGACCTCTGAAGAGTACAGTATGCTCTTAATCGCATCCAGAAATGACAGCAGTCCAGTGATGTGTTTTAGGATTTTCAAAATAAACCAGGACCAGTAGCCAGCACTCTGCCAAGTAGACAAAGCCAGTTGTCCCTGGCATAAAAATATTATCTAGCCAACATGGTCCAATCATGGAAAACACTGCTCTTGATTGAACCAATTAACTGGCAGAAATCCCACTGAATGTCATAAAGTGAATCGGTAATTGAAGATCAAGTTGTAGCCTTAGTGCAAATAAGTAAACATGCAAACACCTTGAGAAAGCCTATTCTGCGAAGTTACTGTGGAGCTTAAAGCACCGTCAAAAGCATCAAACTTTCTTCCATAGCAGCGCAAGCAGCAACATTTTTGTCTTCTCTCCTTCTACCAATGTTCAAGGCTGACTGAATGAAGGCATGCACTGCAGCCAGGAAGATCTAGCCGTGGGACTTCCCGTAGGGCTGGAGAAGCCGAACGTACAGGGAGAGCTCGAGGACGCCATCTCTATCTGTGCTACTCTTTGATGCAAAAATTAAAAAGCAAAGCTATAGGAAACCGAACGGAATTTGTGCATCAATAAACCCCCGCGGCAGCAAGAGATCTTTACAATTCCGAAAAGCAAGACCTCTCGTTAATCCAGCCTGATGGATCTATGATCAGTTCATGTGAATGCCGAGCCTGTACACAGAGATGACGCAGACGCAACAGCATAGCCACAGACTAAAAATTGAGTCGACCTTCTCTTCATCTTCATTTCTTTAACACTGAGAGCTTGATCAGCCAAATTTTTACATGAGAGTCTCTGTTAAGACATTGTTTGCATCACCGATTAGCTTCTGGAATTGAAGAAGAGGTTACTGTCCGAAACAGAATTTTGCCGAATCCTTAAGGTAGATAAAGCTTTATAGCAGTGCGAGTGTTGGCGATTCTTTTATCACAAAAAATTTCAACTCCAGTCTCCTCGTTTCTGCAACCTTCTCCATCATCAAATGGTGATTAATATTGAATCTCGTCCCTCTTGACACAATTGAACATCAGTGCTGAAAAAGGATGCAAAAATCCTTAGGAGATAATGCACGAAGGAGACGGTGGAGGAGCTGCAGGCGACGACATCCACCAGAACCACCATCTGACACCAGTAACTCTTGTCCATGCCGAAGCAACACTATCTTGCGCTCTGCCTCTGAGTATGTCATCCCAGCACGCTCTCACCTCCTCTGTTATTAGTTTTTCTTTTTCTTTTTCACTGCGTGCCATAGTGCCAAAAATATCCAAGGAGGAAAATAGGGCCTCCCTTCGAATCCAAACCCATTCTTCCTCTCCAAAACAGCCTACTTTTTTCCCTCCAAAATCGGTTTAAAAAACCCAAAAATAGGTTTCCCTTCTTCATCCTTAGAAAACCTCTTATACCTTTATCTTTAGCGATAATCTTCCATTCTGCCACTTTGCTCGTTGTGAAATCCAAATGAGGATCAGTGCATGGTTTTAGATCTGCAGATCCAGCACCAGTTTCATGACTCAATAACTTCTTGCTGTCTGATTTAGGACTTGTTTCTTTGTCTTCTTCCCATGCATTGCCACTTTTCTTTACAGTTTCTTTCATTTCTTTTTTGTAGGCTAACCTTCAAGACCCCTTTTACTACTTTTTCCGCAACACCATCCACCTTTAAGCCTTTCTTTTAGGGTATTTTTGGAGTCATCAATTGCCCCATTAACAAACAGCTTTGTGATGGGTGATCTACGCACAACCGCAACTTCGGCCTTGAAGATTGGATGGCAAAGTATTCCATCGGTGCCTGCACTTTTCTTGGAGTTCATCATTAAAATTATCAGCTTGATAATGTCCTTTGGCATCAGATATTCATATTTTTCTAACACACACACATCATGCATCCAAACAAAATCATACATATGCACTAAGGGAATATATACATTGGATGCGGATTATCGAAATGCATCACACAAACAATGAATCACACGCAGAAAATAACACAAATGCACAACAAAAGAAATGGAGATGTATACGACTCCGATGCACAGCAGCACGACATCCACCCCCTCTAAACCTGCGCATCCTCTGGATGTGCCAACTATCCAGGATCATTCAAATCCACAAACAGGTCAAGTCCATCTTCTGTTTCTAGTAGACCTGTTTCTCCATCAACTTCATTATCTATATTCTCTGCTTCTTCTGCTTGCCTTTCTTCTACCTACTCTTCTTCTGTCAACGCTTCAAGTGCATATTCTTCATCTTCTCTTCTCTTGAAAATCTTGACTCGTTTTCGAGCAATGGGCACCTTCAATACTGTTCCATCTAATTCAGCCAACTCATAGGTACCATTGTCAAAAACCTGTTTCACTTCATACGGTCCAAACCATCTTTGAACCATTTTTCTCATGCTACTATGCTGATTTTCTAGACTACTGTCATAGACTAGAACCCAATCTCCTTCTTTTATGGCTCTAGGCCTCAAGCGATGCCTTAAATCAAACCTATCCTTATTTCTGAGACAGGCTGCCTTCAAACGATCAACTGCTAGAGCTGCACATCTTCTGTCCTTCTCTCTAGTTGACGAATCCGAAGAGCTAGAAGCTCTTCCCTTGATAAATTCTCATGCCACGGAAGAACACTCCAAGTGAGAGCACAAATTTCTGTAGGCATGACAGGTTTTTGCCCATACATCAACTCTGCAGGCATGTATCCAGTAGTCACACTATGTGTAGAGCGATCAGCCCACAACACAAAAGGTAGTAATCTCGGCCAATCTCCAATCCGACCTCTACAAGCTTTTGCCAATGCTTTAACTATTGGCGGATGTCCTCTTTCACTCTTGCCATTTCCCTCTGGATTATAGGCAGTAGTAAGAGCCAATTTAATCCCAAGCCGTGAGAAGAAATCTCTAGCTTCATCTGCATCTAGCTCTCCACGATCAGCTGTAATCTTGCCTATACATCCATACCTGCAAAATATTTCTTCCAACAAGAATTTACATACTGTAGTGGTGGTCTTCGTCCGCAAAGATCTGCCTTCAACATAGTTTGTAAGATCCTCCCTAGCCAAGACAAGATATCTCATCTGCCAAAGTCCCACTGGCAAAGTAACCAAGTCTACCACCCACTTATAATGCATACATAGTGGATAAGTCGGATGCAACTCATCACGATGTCGCACTAAAGAGTAAAGTTGGCAGTCCCTGCAAGTCTCCACAAAATGAGAAACATCTTTATACATCCCTTTCCACCAGTATCTTTCTTTGATTTTCTCATAGGTAGCCCACACACCTCTATGTCCAGCCCATGAGCTCTCATGAAACTCTCGCATAATTTGTATTTGCATTGCTACATCACAAACTACTCTCAAGGGCAAGCCTCCTCTCTTCTTTGGATGCTTCCAAAGAAAACCATCTTTCAAGAAATACCCATAAGCCTTTCTTCTGATTTTCTTGAATTCATCATCTGTCCAATCAGCTCTTCGAGTCAATGAACTTAGATACTGTCCAATTTGCAGCCACTCGTCAACATAAAGTTCTTCAATAAAGGCTTCAACAGTAGATACATGACAATCATGAACAAGGACAGAAGCAGCAAACTCTGTCTCATCATCTTCTGCAAGCATTGACTCCTCATCCTCATATCTCGCTCTAGATAGCATGTCAGCAACAACTGGATTATCTTTCCCTGCTATGTGTCGAAATTCTGGATTCAATGATTTGATATAGGCAATCCACCGAAGCATCGCTATATCTGGAGTTGAGCAACTAGTAATCATGCCAAGCAAAGGCAAACAATCTGTTTCCACAACAACTGAAGCTCCAATAAAATACCCTTTGTCACACTTCAGTGCAGTGACTACTCCCCACAACTCTCTTTTGATCTGTGGATATCTCCTCTGTCGCTCATTACGAACTTTAGCTCCAAAGCGGATTGCATACCTATTTCCATCAGCATCATCCTGTCCCACTGCCCAACCTATGCCAATAGGGCTAGTATCAACTGTCAACATGATCGGCCGTCCACACTGATAATCCGCCTTGCGTAGAGTAGGAGCTGATTGCAACAGCTTCTTGAGCTTACGCATGGCTTTTGAATGCTTCTCATCCCAATGAAATTTATGCCCCTTTCGAAGCAGCTGATAGAGAACATCTACTATATGAGCAAAATGAGGAATCCAAATCATGTAAAATACGCAAGCTCCCACAAATATCCGCACCTCTGAAGTAGTCGAGCAATACTCTGCAATCCTGTTTATGGCATCCACCTTTACAGGAGAAGGCTTCCTGCCATAATATCCAACCATATGCCCAACTATGATGACTTCATTAACACCAAAGATAGATTTCAGCCCTGAAAGTGTTAAATTTACCTCCTCTAATCGTGTCAATATTTGCTCACAAGCAATCAAGTGGCCAGCCACAAACTGTCTACATCCACGCAAATCAAGACTTTCATTCTTTTCTTCTTCTGCACAACCCTTAATAGGCACATCATCTAGAAAAGGCATGGTATACTGCGGAATATAGTCTCGTAGAACTTTATGCATAGCATTCATCATATGAGCAACTGAGTTTGTGGCACCTTGAGGCAAGGTACACATCCTCACAAGACCAATAGGTGTCCGCATAGTAGTAATATCCCTGCTTTCCAAGGCAAGCTGAAACTGATCATAACCTGAATACAAGTCACCTAGAGAATAGATGGCTCGTCCTGCAAAAGCCTCAGCAAATTCATCCACAACTGGACCTGTTCCCACATTCCTGATTGTCACTTTGTTCACGGGCTGCATATCATGAATAAATCTCAAAGTACCATTCTTCTTTGGTACAGTAAACCACCTGTTAGAATAGGGTGCAAAAGAGGGTTCCAAAATCCCCATTTTAATCTTCTCATTCAGCAACTCTATCAGCTTTGGCAAGTGTGCTTTAGGCACAGGTATAGGACGTATATTCCATGGTACATGAGGAACAGTGAAGATGACCATAGGTGCAACCAATTCGGGACTAATGCAGCCAATTTCATGTGGAAAGAAAGCAAATGCCTTACCATGACGTCCAAGCATCTCTCTAAAACATTCTTGTTCCACTGGAAGCAAGAATTCATCATTTCCAATCTTCAATTCTGCAAGAGTTTCAGTTGTAAACTTATATCCAATATTTGCAGGGTCTCTTAACATAGGCTGCTTCATAGCTTTTTCAATCTGTTCATCACTATCAGAAGGAAGCGGGCCTGCAACCGGCTTAACCTTCTTATCAACTGTTTTATATTTTGTGTCAACCTTGGCATCATTCAAGCACTCTTTTCTTTGCTGCAATTTCTGCAAGTTTTCAGCAACTTTCAACTCTGTTGGCTGAAAAATTTCAGCCTTTCGCTCTATGGACTGCATGGGTGCAGCTTGAAACTCTGTATGCAGAAATTTTTCTGCATTCAACTCTGTTGGCTGAATGAATTCAGCCCTCTGCAGCTCTATTAGCTTATCAAGATCAGCCATAAATTCAGTTTGCTGAGTTTTCTCAGCCTCTAACTCTGTTTGCAGCATAAAACCAGAAATTTCCTGAAACATATCCAAGGTTTGCACAGGTATGATCTTTGAACCCTTACATACATCAGTTTTTAGCATTGCTCCCATCTCAAACAATGTATCTGCATAAGACATCCCTTCATACAATCCATCTACATGCTCTTCTGCTTGCAAAATACCTGCATTCTTCAACTCTTTCTCCTTACGACCAATGTACTGCCTGGCAGCTCTAGGCAAATCTGAAATTTTCTGATAACTCACTGAACTATCTGAAGAAAAACCAACAAAATTATTGGAGAAAGACTGGCTGCCAGGAGGCGAGATCTCCTCTTTTCTCCGCTCCGTACCACTGACGTCTCGCAAGACAGTGGTACCTAATGAAAATCCAACTCCTTCACAGGTAGTGGTGCCTCACGCAAGGAGTCCCTGTTTCTCGGATGATTTACCCCAACAGTCATAAACTGAACAGCTCGCATACCATCTTTACTGCGTATCCGCGCATAAGTTGACCCGTCATCCATCACTTTCGTTTCCATTCTTGCTTCTGTAATGAAAGGCTGTCCAAGAATAATCGGATAAGAGCAAGAATCCTGAACAAAGCAATGATAATCCTCTTCAACATTACCAATAGAAATTCTGATACTCGGACAAGTAGCATACATATCACCAGAAGTATTATTGGCGGCTCTCATGCGCCAACCATGCTCTGCATCCATAGGCCACTTGCCACTCTCATAAACACCTCGAGCAATAAGATTAATCTCTGAACCATGATCAACTAAAGCGACCAATGGAATTTGTTTCTCTCCAATCCTTACCACTATCTCAGTGGTTGCTCTAGCCCAATGACTTCGTGAAAAATGGCTGCGAGGAATGAGAATAGGGGTATCATCATCTTCATACTGCATAGGCTGCACTATTTTCTCCAATTGCGGATTAACAGAAGCATTCTCAACCATCACTGCATCATCATGTTCTTCCCCAAGAGCTCCATGCCACAATCCCTGTAAAGCAGGTCCTTCCATCGCATGTCGTTTCCTCCGCAAAAGATCCTACATCTGATCCTGTATTTCTCTTCTAGCAATCCCAAGATCCTCTCCAACAGTAAAAGTGACTTCACTATTCAAAATTCTTTCATGAAAAATCTTACTCATATCCGTTTGCATATCAAGGTCTGACAAGAGCTTGAATCCTGGCTCTTTTCTTGGTTGTCTCTTTTCTTTCTGCTTGTCTCCCATTGGTTGATCAGAACCTGTTTGAGCTGGAGAATTTGACATAGGTGGAGCTGTAACAGGTGGTGAAACAAAGTCACCCCCTCTAGTCTTTTTGGAGGAGCTAGGACCCTCCTCATCTCTTCTTCTCTTTTCCTCAACCATGGCATCTAAACCCTGCGTTTTAGCCATATAAGCAAAAATAGAATACCTGTCAACAGGAGAATCCCATCCTGTTTCTCCTCGGATGCTGGAGCCCACACAAGTCATAGTAGATGCCTGAACTTTTCCTCTTCTCGCTATCTCCAAGGCAGAGGACCATAAAGCAGAGTCTCCATCAGATTTCTGCTCAAGCTGGACTCCAAAAGCTGAAGCATCTCCTCTAACACTCACATAAGCTGATCGCGCAGCCATATCATCAACAAGCTTCTTCATGCCTCCCTTACCGAAGTTTGTGTCAAGAGGAGCGCCAGTTTCTGTCAGCCATATCTTCCCATCTTGTCCCCAGAACACTACATTCTTCTTACGTGCTTCCTGAAAAGCATCACAATCTCTGCAGTGTTGGTGCTCTGTACTATCACACCAAATACATCGTCGCCCTTTTCTTTGACCAGCTGGAAAAGCAGTCGCTGGAACAGGTGCTACAGCAGGTACTGACATAAGTTGCTCCTTTAACTTACCAACTTCAGCTTTGACTGCTTCAATCGTCAAATCCGCCAAGCCTTTAATAACATCATCTATAGATAAGGGCACTGGAGCAGCAGGAACTGCTGGATTCACAGCAGGAGGAACTGATCCTATATTATGATGCAATCTTACTCTCCTGCGCTGCTTCTTAACAAGAGCATTCACAGCATCAATGACATGTCTCCACTCAGTCTTTAAACCTGAATCAGTAGCTTGATCTTCCAAAAGATCATCCAACTTTCCCTGTAAATCAGCATCTGCAGCTTGTAAAAATAACTCCACTTTCTGCATCTCCAAAGCTTGCTATTCAGTCCCATCCAACTGATCATAACGGCTTTCAAACTCTCGCAGAAGAGAGGTAACAGAAAGTCCCTTATTAGGCATAGAAACCCATGCTAAAAAATTCCTGGGATTCATAAGACCTGTATCCTCCAGGAAATATTCATCTTTTAATGCCTTCTTAAATTCAGCCCAACCTGCATGTGCTTCTTGAATTTCTGCAATTCGACCTTCAAGAGCGTGCACCACGATCCGCAAGAAGTAGCGGCTCCAAACATCTTGAGAAACCCCAAAAAACTTCATCTTTTCTTCATACAAATGCAGGTAAGTTGACACTTGCTGGCCATTAAACTGCTTCATCTCCTGTTGGATAGCTTTCAAGGCATCCATAGCATCACTGTCTCGTTTTGCATGAGCTTGCTGCTGCATATACATGGTAAATGACTGAAACAGGTTCTTCATGACATTATCATCTGTCATCTCTTCTTACGAGTCTCCCATCTTGCTGAAAAAAAATGACGCAGCACTTTCACGTCGGGTTCACTAGAAATATCGTAGAGTTCACGCAAGGGCTGCAGAACACGGGGTTCTAGATGCAGCAATGGAAGAGACTACCAAGAAGAAAATTTGAATTGTTGATGCCAAAATACATTATATTTCAGGTCAAGTGAGTTACATGAAACTCAGAATGATAATGGTCAGAATGAGCATACTAATCTGCTTTATCAAAACCACACAACCATACACTTGATAAGTCCCTCCTTTTTGTCTCAGAAAAATCTGATTTATTTTCTCTTTAGCTATTGCATGTGAGCTTCTATCATAATTAATGGAAGAGACTACCAAGAAGCAAATTTGAATTGTTGATGCCAAAATACATTATATTTCAGGTCAAGTGAGTTACATGAAACTCAGAATGATAATGGTCAGAATGAGCATAGTAATCTGCTTTATCAAAACCACACAACCATACACTTGATAAGTCCCTCCTTTTTGTCTCAGAAAAATCGGATTTATTTTCTCTTTAGCTATTGCATGTGACCTTCTAGCATAATTATGGCAAGACCTCTGAAGAGTACAGTATGCTCTTAATCGCATCCAGAAATGACAGCAGTCCAGTGATGTGTTTTAGGATTTTCAGAATAAACCAGGACCAGTAGCCAGCACTCTGCCAAGTAGACAAAGCCAGTTGTCCCTGGCATAAAAAATTATCTAGCCAACATGGTCCAATCATGGAAAACACTGCTCTTGATTGAACCAATTAACTGGCAGAAATCCCACTGAATGTCATAAAGTGAATCGGTAATTGAAGATCAAGTTGTAGCCTTAGTGCAAATAAGTAAACATGCAAACACCTTGAGAAAGCCTGTTCCGCGAAGCTACTATGGAGCTTAAAGCACCGTCAATCGACACTTGAATCAACAAACTTTATCAACAAAACTACTCACTGGGTGCTGCCGCATGGTCCCTACCGCATTCACATGGAAATATATCCAATGAGCGGGAATTGTTTCAAAAAGTAATAACTCAAAAACGGTAAGTTGGGACAAGGGGATGTAAAAAGGAAAAGTGTGACAGTCGAAGGGACGAACTGAGTTATGATGTTAGATATCAGGTCCAGGGAACGTAGGATGCATTCACATGGAAAAACATAAAACTAGTCAAAATGGGATATTGGATGAACCGTAAGTCGAAACAAGGGTGTATAGAAAGGAAAAACGGCCAGGTTGGAGGGACGAACAAGGCTATAAGGTTGGATGTGAGTCTCAATGAACGGAGGGTGCTTTCACATAGAAAAATGGCAAAACAAAGGATAAAGGCAAACAGACAAGGAACAGCCCTAGGGACAGGGTGAAATATAACGGATGACCCCATCATAGCATAAAAAAGGAATTTTCGCATTTGAAGGTGGATATATTTATTTCCATGATGATATGCAGAACAGATGCGGAGGGACGCGTCCCCACACTTAAGATCTTATCGGGCAGGGGTACATGCAGCAACATAACCTAGAACTTGTCAAACGACTAGACTCTAACATCCCCACACTTAAGGCATCACATACACTTGCAAACAGAAAAGTAGGGTTAGGAACACTTGGCCCATTTCGTGTATGGTCGAAGGAACTATTACTGCTACAGAAGGGTTGGAGTCGGTTGCAGGAGAGGTACCACGGCTTGCTCTAGCATTCAGCCAGCATGGCAGGGCCCATGCAGCAGCACCCAGGGAGGTAGCTAGTTGAGAAAGCCCGTCAGGGTAGGTGTCGTGCACGAAGGATAGTCACTCAGCTCACTGGTACTCAAATGGAATGAGAGAATGTCACTCGCCCCATAACTTACATCACTCAAGGTAATATTGATGGAAACCCATATCTCACACTTGGTTTAGAAATCGACAAGGGGGTGGTGCACAGGGAGTATCAGGGTGCACAATTGATGGTGCATCAGTGCATCCACCCAACCCCGTCTGGCATAGGTGCAAGCAGGAAGGCCAGGGAGCCTTGTAGTGCAATATATAGAATAGAGTGACGTGTCATGTGTTGATAGCAGAGACCCATCCTATGGGTGCATAGGAAAACAGAAACGTACCTGACTCCAATTGTCATAATGTCTCTCAATCCTCACCTCTCAATAATTGATTGAAGAAACGTCCGTCACACTCAGCCCACCCTTTGTCTCACTCTCTATTGAAAGATCCAGGAGGACAACCCATTCCTGAAACCCATTAATGTAATCCTCACTCTTCAGTCGCCGCCCGCCCCCCACCTCCTCCTCCTTCCTCACCACCACCACCTGTTACCCCTTGGTCTAGACTGCACCTCTTGAATTATAGGCGCAGCTCAAATGAGAGCATCCTAAAGATCTGCTGGATGCATAGATTCGAGATGGGTATTAACTGGTGGGTTTAAACCAACACAAAATTTGGACACCTGCTATGTCATGTCCATCTGCGGTGCATACTTTAAAAGTGAGACAAATTTAGAGTAGTATGCATCAAGAGTGAGCCCCAACTATTTTAGCTCGTAGAACTCATTCATTTTTTGCGTGCGATATGCAGGTGGTAAGTATCTTCCCTGCACGGCTTTCTTCAGCTTCTCCCAGGTAACGGATCCTTGCGCGATCCCTTGATCCTTGCACCATTGCTTCCACCAAAGCTTGGCTTTGCCAGTGAGCTTTAGCTTGGCGAGCATAGCCTGATTGGCGGGTGCAGTACCAACTGCTTCGAAGTAATCCTCCATGGACTCAATCCAAATTCTAGCATCTGCTTGGACGGACCTGCCTCTCCCGTCAAATTTGGGTGGCTTAATCTGCTTGAGAAGAAACTTCTTCTCCTGGATTACAGCAGTACTTGATGTAGGAGGCGAACTAGGAACCTGTACCCGGGGTTGTGCCTGAACAAAGGTTTCTTAACGTTATTACACAATAATCATTTATTGATTTATATTACATCTCCAATTCCGTTATCACCCAAGCAATCTAACCACTTAACTTTTTATTAATTCTCATGCACAATCAGACATTTATAAAAAGAAGTCTTATTTGTATTTATATGGGCATAGCCCTTCTGGAATACAACATTTCTTGCTATGATAAGCCAACTATTACATTTAGTTTGGGGAAAACAATGTTGTATTACATTTATCTACAGGAATTGTATAATAGTATGGTTTCGGGTCATGGATCTTCAGGAATCGGTAAGTCATTGGAAGTTCAGGGTATCCTTTCCTTTGGAACCCATTCTTCTCATGGTGTCCCAACACTTTAATCCTGTCGGCGTGGATTACACAAGTTACTTCCCCATATACATATGAGTTCAGATCCACCCTTCAACCTCGATTATGTAAAGTTGAATTTATGTGAGCTTCCACAAAAATGAGCAGCTTCACGTCTTTTAGGTCTTCCAACAACTTGATCCTCTTTAGGTTGGTCTGGAGGTATGCAAACCGGTGGGCAGCTATATAGTAGATTCCTGAGGCACCCGTCCATCTTCGTTCCATGTACAAAGGTGATGGATTATAGATTCGTTCTAGGATGTTCATCATCTCAACCCTTTGTCGATAATGTGGGGAATGCATCGCAGACATAAACATGACTTGAAATACCAAGAACCTGTTCCATGCTTCATAGTTCTGCAAGACAGCATTGGAAGTAAGGAAATGTTTGGAACATCAACATTTGCTTTACTTCATCCTATTAAGATTTCATAAAAATAATTCCTTCGCACCAACTATAGCGTGTCCACCTGTTATCTTCAGAACATGTCTTAGCAGTCCATCGGAAACTATATCTAGAAGTCTCTACCTGGCATTCCCATGGAATGTTACGGGGTTTGCGATCTAGAACTCTCTGCGTCTGCCGTGTAGCGGAAGTATTCCGACCATTCCCACTTAGGATCGACCTGAATTAGGGTTTTTCTATTGGTAATTTCCTAACGGCAACTAACGTCGAACCAAGCGAACTACTTTACACAGAAACACAAGGTCCGAAGTGGATTCACGCTACACTTGGTTCAAGGAGAATGGGAAATGAGAGGGATGCAAAGCTCAACCTCTCTGCCATAAGGAGTAGTCCCATTCCGTTCCCCTAAAACAACGTAAATCGGGATCAATCATAACTCTAGGTCAATGCTTTTGTTGTTCATGTTCTTTGACGATCTTCCTGTTGTCCATCGTGATTTTTGAGAAAAGTTCTCGGCCAACCTAGACCACCCATTTGTAGGACGGACCTATGGCCACATCCACGCACTTTCCTCAGGTTTTTTTACTTATCTAATTACCTAACACATTTAGTTGGACATGTAACAATCAGCTTCTTTAATTAGCTCGTTAGGTACTGGTTCTTCCACGTAATCATATCACTTGACATAGAAAAACAATGTCAAACAAGTTCCTTATTAATAGGTTATCATATTTATCTTTGAAATACAAAAAGTCCAGCCTGTAGGCTTATCACAATCCGCCCTAAGGCTATCCAACAATCCACAGGGATCACTAATCTAAGATTCCGCTTGTAGACTACTATGTGGGCCTGGAGATCCAATCCCAAGTCACTTTAGCCTCTTGTGCAGGGCCCGAAAGGTGAGGAATTTTTGGCTAGAGCCCCCCTGGCACCCAAGCGTCCTCCTACTCCAAGTAGCACTCAACGGAGAGACCTCTTGCGGTGGGTTCGGTCCACCTTCCCGGCACGGTTAACAACCCCTTTGGTTAGGGTCAAGCAGGCAGTTGGGGATAACTGAAGCTGCAACTCCCTTCAGGCCTTCAACCTGAAGCATTAGATATCCATTTATCCTTTAATTCATTGGTCAAACAAAGCAAAATAGTGCTCTTAAATCTGTAACAAGCACAAACATTTCCATTGGTCATTTATTGTTGGCCAACTGCTAAGGAATGAATCCTTTTTTTCGAATGCATCCAGCACTCGATCGGGATGAATTGTGACTTGGCAAGATCCCTTATATCCTGGGTTAGGGCCGTACCCTATTAACCCGACTTGGTCAATACCTTAAGTTCATATGTTATTCCAATTTATTGGTTTGTCCTTTGCTCCAAGCAATTATCTTTACCTCAGAAAGATATATTAAAATGATTATTCATCCTCTTGCAAGATAACTTGTGTAAGAATCTGCCAACCTCATTCCGAGAATTGGCCATTCCCTTGTGATCCAACCACAAAATCATACGACTCTGCATTTGTTGCATAAGTGTCGCATTGAACTATGGGACTATTCTACCCATCAAATGGAGTCACGAAACAATCTATTCCTGATTACATTAGGCTGACGTTGTCAGTCCTAGGGTTCCAAGTTCCATTTTTTTAGTGAAAGATTCTTAGGGACAACCCTAGATCACTTCTCAAGTATGTTCTGTTGTCCCTAGATTCGATGAATGTGGGCAAGTATTTAGGGCATAGGAGTTTCAGTTTTAGCAATACGCGCGATTAGGTCACGTATTAAATCCTAGTGAGTTCTTTGGAATTGAATTAACTCTTTCTAAAACGAGTACTCCGTGGGTTTAGGTATTTAGGTTTATGCCAATTTTTTTAATTCTTGACGATAATTACTGTAAGAAGCTGGGAATAACAAATAAGTGTTAATAATGTTGATATTATGCCATGTCACATTGCCATTGGTATAAAAGGAGAGAAGATGTAATTTTTCACATCTTTTTGACACATTAATACAATTACAAACTTTCTCTCCCTTCTTGATCACAGCTTCTATGGCTTTCCCTTCTTTCTTGTCTTTCTCTCTCTAAATTTATTCTTTCTCTCTCCTCGTCACTCTTATTCTCTCTCTTCCTGCAGTCTTTCTCTCTCCTCTGCAGTCTTCTCTCTCCTCTTTCTCTCTCCCTGGTTCTCTCTCTGACAAGTGGTATCAGAGCTTGAGTCTTTGATCCATTATTTTCTTCCATTTTCAGTCCCATTTTCCTATTTCAAAATCAATTTCAAACAAAAATGGTACAAGACAGTACTAGTGGAGTGTTGCAGGACACCTACAGTTAGTAAGAGACTACATCTGGAGATATCCAAGGTCAGATATGGTGGATAAAGGCTTAAATGGCTGGACGTCATCAAATTTCATGCAAAAATGGAGGTAACTAGGGTAAAGGATGGTTAACCAGGTTTAGTTAGAGACTAAACTACAGTTACTTTTCAAAAGAGGTCTTCCTTTCCTCTTTCTTCAAGCTCTGCCCAAGCTTCCATGGAGTTTGCTGGCTGAGATCTCTTCTTTTCTCACTGATCCTTGCTCTCCATCAACAATGGCCTGCATAATGGCACTCTAGACATCAAATGCAACAAGTGGAGCACCATTTTATGGCCTGTAGGAGCTGCCACGTGACCTGGACAGCAGTTCGAAATTTGCGCTAATTTTTTCCATCCTATTCTTCATCTCTCCTCAGTCAATCTTCAGCTATGGTGCTTCTAAATGATCCTTGGCAGTGATTTCTTCAACTTCCTGGTGTGTTTACTCCAAAATAGGGCTATATTCCTCATCCTTTCACTCTCTTGAAACCCTACATGAACAGTTCATGGGCAGCCATGAAAGCTTCAGCCCAAGCTTTCATTTCTTAACAATTTCTTGAAGATTCTTCATCCTTTTAGCCCGTGGAATCATCTCAGCAAGGATTCTTCAACAAATTGCAAGGATTAAGCACGGAATGGTTAAAGATTGAAGAATAACAGCTTCTATGGAGCAAAAATTTGGGGGAAACGGGTTTAATGCTTCAATTTCAAGCATTGAGGCTTCAAGATTGTTCTTAAGCACCGGATAAGCAAGCCTTATGGATTATTTTACCAACATTGGACAACCGGGGGCTCTATCAACCATATGAGATTGATCAAGTCATCTTGAGCCATGTCAAAGGTACTCTTCTTCAATTCTTAATCTCTCTCATTAATCCAATTGCTGAGCTTAATCCATTTGATTGAGAGATTAAAGAATTGAACATTATTCATCAAATTCTCAGCCAACCTTTGCTTGAATCCATCTATTCACAAATGCAATGCTTGCTTTATGCATATTAGTTCCAATCAGTGAATTAGAGGCTTCAATCTGAAATTTCAGCATAGTACTTGAATCCTATTGACTGAATCCATTGTGATTGATGAATTTGTTTACTCTAATCCGATTGATTGGCTGAATTTCTTTTGCCCAAGTTGAAATATTGTAAAAGGGTAAGTACTACCAATCAGTGAGTCACTGAATTGCATCGGTAAGACCCTTCTCCTATCCCAATTTTTCTAATCTCAATCAATTGCATCTCATGAAAGGCTGAATGAATATTTTTAAAATGCATATCATGCTGATTGCTTAGATTACTAGCCTCTGCCATGTTGATATTCCCACCGAGGAAAAAGGTGGATGTCGGGGGAGATAGTGGGACAAAAGAGAGGTGACCCTCCCTCATTATCGAAGATCCCGAAGGGGTGCAACCAACCGACCCGGGGGGAACTTTGCCCACCTCCCAGTGATTTGGAATCCGTGTAGGGAGCCTATCATGCCATTTTATCCCTCACACAGGTACAGTGAGTGAAGGATTGAAGATTGAAGACTTTCCAAGGACTCAAGTACCTACATGACCAAAACAGGGTAAAATAGGAAATTTACAAGTCACTTATAGGGTATTTACAGGTGGTTACAGGTACACCATTCACTGTTGAAGCACAGGTGCAGGTACTACAAGGTACCCACAGGTCCTACATACCCTTTTGCAGGGTTTGATAGCCATTTGGGGTTACTATCTTGCATTACAGGGTCAAAACAGGGCACTTACAGGTCTAGATAGGGTGCAGGACTGGACAGTTCAGACTCTGAAATCCAGCTATAGAATTTTCTGTCCTAAACTTGTTATAGCGTGCTATAGCTCATCTCAAAGAGGGAATTCTTAGCTTTGATTCGCACAAAAAAGTTCTGAAATCGGAGTTTCCTAGCCAAAGTTATAGCCGTTTTCTGACAGGGGGTACTGCAGGACTACACTAATATGGCAGGACATAAAGGCAAAAATAAGGTCTAGGAGGATTATGCTCAGCAAATCAGGGATTCCATGATGGATAACACACTTCAAGAGAACCCTGAAGATCTTCAACAACAAGGAGAAGTCAGTTTACTCAATAATACTTTGTGTGCCTATGAACAAAGACATAGGGAACGACATGAGGCCATCTTGTCAAGAATGGAGCAGATGGTTCTATCTTCTGATCAGACCAAGGCTTCTATTGATAAGTTGGTAGAATCTAACGAACAACTCATGGCACAAATCTTTAAATTCATGCAGTTGCAAATGGCATCAAAAGAAGTTAATGAGAAGGCCTGTTCAAACAGTGGCCCTTCAGTCCCACTTCAGCCATCTAACCAAAATGGTCATGGAAATGGGATTATTGGAAGAAGAGGCATTCCAAATAGTCAGTATGAAGTAGGAGAAGCTTCACAAAGGCATGATGACTATTTGGGCAGTTTGAATGGGGCCAATACTCAAGCTTTTGGACTGCATACTCAAAATTCCAGGGGTACTTTACCAACAGGAAGATTACATAGTAATTCTCAGCCACCTGTTGGAAGATTTCAGTCTCAATTTGGAGGTTCTGTACTTGGTAATCCTGATCAGCCAATTTTGGGACAGCAACCCTTTCATGAAAGAGAGTTCAAAGACAAAATTGTTTTAGCCAAATTTAATGGCCAGTCATCTTCACCATCAGACTTAGAGGAATGGACCTCTAAGATGGAGTCCTACTTTGATATATACCCTAAAACTGATGATATGAAAATTCACTTTGCTTCCTTGCATCTAGAAGGATTTGCCCATACTTCATGGAGGTATATCAAGAAAGAGAATATACTTGTAGAGAATTGGGAAGCTTTCAAGGCACTTATGACTGAAGTCTTTGTTTCACCTCTTGAGAAAGAGAAGTTAGTACGGAGATGGTATGGTTTGGAACAAAGGGGCCTAAGTGTAAGAGAGTATACAAACCAATTCCTCAACTTGACCATGTATGTTGAAAGCATCAGTGATGAGGCTAAGCTTCACAAGTTTATGTATGGTTTGGAGCCATCTTTGTCAGCTGATGTTATGGCACAAAATCCTACTTCACTTTTCAAGGCTATTGAGCTTGCGGAGCGCTATGGAAGAAAGTATAGGAAAGAATCTTCATTTCAGCCTAGTTATGGACAGCCAAGGACTGTTTTAAAGCAGGGACAAGTTGATAACATTTATGGCAGCAATCATGTGCCTAATGGGAGCTTACGGGTACCAACTTATCCTCCATTTAATGCTTCTAGGTCTCAAAGTAATTTCAGGACAGCAAACAGTCCAAAGGTTGAATTTAAACAGGGTGACAACAAGCCTAAGTCCACTTCAGTTAATACAAATCCCAAATCTATTCCCATGGATCTTTACAAGGAAAGGAAGGACAAGGGCTTATGTTTCAAGTGTAGAGAAAAGTATACACCTGATCATGCTTCAAAGTGTGTATACAAAAATGTCAAGCCAAAGCTTCAAAGTATGCTAGTTTTTAGGACTTTGAAGATGACATAGATGAAGCTAATGCAGTGATAATCAATGCTGAAAATGAAGATCTTGAGGAGGACGTTGGACAAGAGTACTTTTATGATCCAGCCGACTCTTTTCCTTTTGATCCAAGTGGAAATGCTCTGTTTGACCTTGGTGGATCTTGTGATGAGTCACTTGCTACCACAAATTGTTCTATTTCTATGGATGCTTGGACGGGATCTAAGAGCCCTAATACACTTTGTATGAAGGGAAGCATATGTGGAAAGCCATTGTTCATCCTGATAGACAATGGCAGTACTCACAGTTTTGTCAATAAGTCCATCATGGACAAGTTAAATTGTGTTCCCATAGACTTACAGCAGCCCATTAGAGTACAAGTGGCTAATGGTGAGGAAGAAATCAGCACACAGATTTGCCCACAGGTTTCTTTGCAGTTGGCTGAAAATTTTGAAGCCAAAGTAAACCTGATCACTCTGAAAATGGGGCCCATAGATATTGTACTTGGTTGTGATTGGTTGATGACATTAGGAAGGATCACTATGGATTTCTCACAGTTATATATGGAGTTTATCTCCAATGGACAGCTCATCCATTTACAGAGAATTCCTAGTAGATCTGATTTTCAGCTTATCACCATTCAACAACTCAAAAGAGAGTACAAGAAGTGCTCACAAATATTTGTTTTGCATTTGAACAAAGAAACACTGGATCAACCCAATAATTCAGCAAACCATTCAGCCTTGACTGCTCTTCTTGAGGAGTATAGAGATTTGTTTGAAGTACCTACTTCATTGCCTCCTAAGAGAGCGGTGGATCACCCCATTGATTTGGAGCCCAACTCAAAGACAATCAATAAGCCACCTTACAGATTATCAAAATGTGAACGAGAGGAAGTATCCAAGCAAATCAAAGAGCTTATTGAAATGGGATTCATTGAACCAAGTTCTTCACCTTATGCGTCTCCAGTCCTGTTAGTCAAAAAGAAAGATGGATCTTTCAGAATGTGCATTGATTTTTACAGGGATCTCAATAAGATAACAATGAAGAACAGGTATCTTATACCCAGGATTGATGATTTGTTTGATGAGCTTAAGGGGGCTCGATTCTTCATGAAGATTGATTTGAGATTAGGGTATCATCAGATTCGCATGCGAGAGGGTGATGAAGTCAAGACTGCTTTTAGGACTGATCGTGGGCTCTATCATTTCTTAGTGATGCCATTTGGGCTTACAAACACTTCAGCTACCTTTCAAAGCCTGATGAATAAGATCTTGCAACCTTTCCTCTTTCAGTTTGTCTTGGTGTTCTTTGATGACATTTTGATCTATAGCAAGACTTTACAGGATCATTTGGTACATATGAGGAAGGTTTTTGATGTGTTGAGACATCATAGGCTTTTTGCTAAGGAGAAGAAGTGCTCTTTCATGCAGACTGAAGTGGAATACTTGGGACATATAGTCAGTGAAAAAGGAATACAGGCTGATCCCAAGAAGGTGCAATGCATAAGAGATTGGCCAACGCCTACTACTACTACCTCTCTTAGAGGATTTCTTTGTCTATCTTCATTCTATCGTCGATTTATAAAGCATTATGCGGCAATTGCAGCTCCTTTGACTTACAAGTTGAAGAAGGAGGCTTTCTTTTGGGATGCTCTTGCAGATAGCAGCTTCAACCAGTTAAAGGAACTACTTACTTCTGCTCCTATCTTAGTATGCCCGGATTTCTCCAAAGAGTTTACTATACAGTGTGATGCTAGTGGCCGTGGCATTGGGGCTGTTTTGCTTCAGGAGCATGGAATAATTGCATTTGAGAGCCGTAAGCTTACAGATAAGGAGATGTCCATGAATGTTTATGACCAGGAGATGTTGGCTATCCTGCATGCAATCAAGAAGTGGCACCATTACTTATATGGCAGCCGATTCAGAGTACATAGTGATCACCGGGTACTCAAGTATTTCCTTACTCAGTCAAATCTCACTCCAAAGCAACGTCGCTGGGTAGCTACATTACAGAATTATGACTTTGACATCACTCATACAAGGGGCAAAGATAACATAGTGGCTGATTCTCTTTCTCGTATGTGGGCCTGCAAAGTGTCAGCCATGACAGAATTACATAATGATTGGATTGAAGAACTACAGGAGGCCTATCTTTTAGATGAGGAATTCAGCCAAATCTTTCAGAAATTACAGCAAGGTCTTATGGAAGAAAACTCGCAACCAACTTAAAAATGGTCTTATTTGGTGGAAAGGCAAGATTGTTATTCCCTCTACTTCTAAGTGGAAAATTATGGAGGAGTTACATTCTTCGCCTTTAGTTGGACATTTGGGAGTTTTCAAGACTTATGACAGGATTAGCAAAAGCTTTTATTGGAAAGGACTGTGGAAAGATGTTAAGGACTTCGTTATGAAGTGTATGCCTTGTCAACAAAATAAGGATAGCACCCATAAGCCAGGAGGTTTGTTACAGCCATTGCCTATTCCTACAGGTAAATGGACTCATATTACTATGGACTTTATCACTGGCTTACCTACTATTAAGAAGGGGTGGAATAGTATTTATGTGGTGGTTGACAGACTCACCAAAGCAGCTCATTTTATCCCAACAAAAATTCAGTTTACTGCTTCTCAAGTGGCCAACCAGTTTATGGAGCATATTTTTAGACTACATGGATTACCGCAGGTGATTGTCCATGATAGGGACTCAAAGTTTATGAGTAACTTCTGGCAAGCGGTATTTACATCTATGGGCACTAAGTTGGCTCCATCTACGGCTTATCATCCCCAAACTGATGGACAGACAGAGAGAGTTAATAAATGGTTGGAGACTTATCTTCGCCATTTTTGCTATGATGTCCAAACCTCATGGGATTCTTGGTTACACCTGGCTGAGTTTGCTTACAACAATTCCACTCATGCGAGCATAGGAGTTTCACCCTTTGAGGCTTTGTATGGTTACAAGGTGCCCTTACCCACAGTCATCTTTAATGAAAAGATCAATCCTCATGGGAAGGAGGAGTTGGAAAGAATGCAGACCCTTCTTCAGCAATGCAAGGTGAATCTAAGGAAGGCTCAAGATCAAATGAAGATGTATGCTGATGAGAAGAGGAGTCCTTTAGAGTTCCAAGAAGGAGAGCTGGTTTTGTTGAAGGTGCCCAAATCCAAGTACTCTACGTTAAAAGATGGATCCACTAATAAGCTTGCCCATAGGTTTTATGGCCCTTACAGGATCCTTAAGCGGATTGGAGATTTGGCATACAAACTAGAGCTTCCCTCTTCTACAAAGATTTATAACGTCTTCCATGTTAGTCAACTCAAGCCCTATTATGGTGATCCAGTGGATATAGTTGATGAGCTGCCATCTATTGATGAAGATGGTCTTGTTTAGTACATCCCAAAGGCTGTTATAGGTCAGCGTGAAAAGAAGCTTCGATCACGTTCTATTGTGGAATATTTGATCAAATGGAGAGGTTTACCATCTGAAGAGGCTTCTTGGAGACTTGATTCTATATTGGATGAGTATCCATACTTGAGGGAGACATTGGTGGCTGAAGCCTATTGCTTATGGAGCTAGTAATGATGCAGACTGGTTCAGGACAGCACACTATTTTAGAACAGTTTTTATCGTACCTAATTTTCAGAATTAAGCTATCTATATGGGCTTAAAGTAATCTTCAAGAGCTTCCTTTCGATATATGGTACATCTCGTTTAGACACTTCTATCAAAAGTTATGGCAGATTTGGTCCAGCAGGGACTATTTATTCAGCAAGCTGTCTACTTTGTTCTAGGACTATTTGTTGAAGATTTCATGGCTCCAATTGCTTCTGAAGTATTTCAAATCATATATATAGTTGGGCCTTACTTCCGTTCTTCAAAATCAGCTCTTGTAATGGTCATTCTTCATTCATTTCCCATTTGTAAAGCTGTAAAACAGAGTAGTACTCTGTTCTATCCATCTTCTTTCTAGTTGTTTCTAGGTTTGTTTTTTAGGACAAAAACTTTTGGGAAGGGATGGATTGTAAGAAGCTGGGAATAACAAATAATTGTTAATAATGTTGATATTATGCCATGTCACACTGACATTGGTATAAAAGGAGAGAAGATGTAATTTTTCACATCTTTTTGACACGTTAATACAATTACAGACTTTCTCTCCCTTCTTGCTCACAGCTTCTATGGGTTCCCCTTCATTCTTGTCTTTCTCTCTCTAAATCTAGTCTTTGGCTCTCCTTGTCACTCTTATTCTCTCTCTTCTTGCAGTCTTTCTCTCTCCTCTGTAGTCTTCTCTCTCCTCTTTCTCTCTCCCTGGTTCTCTCTCTGACAATTACGCTATCATTTCCATAAACACATGACTCATTGTCTACGTGTAGATTGATTTTCAACCCTAACTTATCGATTTAAGCATAGGTTAGGTTATAACCTAATTCCAATTAATCATCCTATAACTTGCGAACTAGATTCATTCTAAAACAAGAAACCTTTTTCTAATAATTATGCAGTTGAAAAACGATAATTGACTAGAGTCATGCAACGTAAGAATCATTTCATGCCTTGCAATTCCCTATGGGTTATTAGCACTTTCCACAATGACTCATTTTCGAAGAAGATATTTCCTAATAACGTGACATGCAATTTATACTTCCATGCACTATCTTAATTCCATTTTGTAAATATGGATATTAAATCTAAGTTTAGTTTATTGAAATGCACAAAAAAACTACTTGCTAGAAATGCATATCAATTTTCTGCTCACTTTATTTTTGTTCGCTTTATTGAAAATACTAATGACTGAACTTGTCCGTCGTAAGCTAATTCTTTTAAATTAATGAAAGTATTCAAGACGGAAATTGCATCCTATCTCAAAATTTATCTACGCACAATTGAATTATAACAACGAAAAATAAAAATTAGGAAGAAGAGCTTGGACTTGTGGTGAGATGTCCACATGGATGCTAGGAGACGATCCTCCTGCGGTTGCGCCTTGGGCTTTCTTAGGAGGCATCGCAAATGCAGACTTTCCGTCGTGGATGCAGCTTTGCGAATTCCCTTTTTGAAATACCACTGTCCTTTATGAGTTTTCTGTTTTTTCCTTTTGTAGCAGCTCTTTGAAGGGATACTTGTGGAGGAGGGGAGAAACCACGAAAAGGGTTCAAAAATTGGGAAGGGGGTATTTCAAATTCCTCCGCGAATAAGGCCCATTAAAGCCATGGGAAAGGCTTAATGGCATTTTAAAGACTCACAAGAAAGGGGAATAAAAGGTGTGAAAACCCTTATGAGGGATTTTGTATGTAGAAAGGTGTCAAAAGACCCTTAACACTCTTTTCTTTTACGTGTGGGGGGGAAAAAAAAACAAGGTATGAAAGAGCTAAAAGGGGTATTTTTGCATGGAGAAAAAGGGCCTAAGGGGGCCGGGGGGATTTAAGATACGGGAAGAAAAAGGGCTTTAAGGTAGAGTCTTTTGGGGGAAAAAGGGGCTTATAGAGCTCCAAGGGGGAAATTTGAGGGGGGGGGGAAAGGGCCTAAGTGAGCCCTTAGAGGAATTTTTCAGAGAGGGGGGGGTAGTCTTAAGGCCACAGGAGGGGGGGCTTAGGAAGCCCCCCTTGGAAGCTTCCAAGGGCTTCTAGAAGCCTTACAAAGGCCATGTGGGGGGAGGATAACTCCCCAGCCGTTTACGATAGCCAGGAGGTGGCCGCGATGGACTGGTGCGACAGTTCTGAGCGGCCCCTTCTCTCCTAGCCCAGCTCGTCGATGGCGCAGAGTCGCGCAGATCAGACTCCTCCTTCACGACAGTGTACGGCTGTGCTGATGCCACAACATCAGAGCTCACGGCTCTTCCTCTCCCTTCTAGGGCTTCCTGGTAGTAGCCATGCCTTCAATCACTCCCTCCCTCATGAATTGAACAGAGAGATTCACTCTTTCCCTCTCCGTAGTATGATGGTGTCTCCTTTAGACCTTCATGGCAGCACCTCAGCCCTTTTCACCCTCCTTGCACACCCACCTTGGTTTAAATAGGGGAGGGGATAAGATCCTCCCTCTCCCACGCATCGAGCCGCATGATCCATAGTCTAGGCAAGCTCCAGCAAGGAGCTTGCCTACACATGCTATTCCCCTCTTCCTCCAGCTCGACAATCGGCTGGAGGAGAGGGGAATTAAATTTTTTTCCTTTATCTAATTAAAAAATTATCCCTATGACTTATCCTACCCTAAGTGGGGTTTCATATGCGAATTTCATATTTATCATTTCGGAGTTGTTACAATCGGAGACTCCCCTCTTGCTACCCCCTTGTTGGTGCCATTGCTAGTACCTTTGTTGATGCCTGGATTCTTTTTAGACGTAGGACTTTCCACTTTACTTGGTCTATTGCATTTTTTGTAAAGGCTCTCTAGCGATGGCATGCCTATTCTATTCATGAGGGCATTGTATCTCTGGCTTGAGAAGAGGATATGAACCAGTTTTGCTTGTAGTCAGATGGTGGGTTCATGAATGTCAACCAAGCTAATTCCATCATTTTTATAGATTTTTTTTTTCCATCCCCAACAACCCATTGATGTCCCTCTTTGGCCTCTTCTCTGGCTTCTCTACTAGTCCCAGGGCCTTCTTCACAATTTCTAGACTAAGAGTGACTTCCACCCTTTTAATGATCTCTCCTTGCCTGATGGTTACTATGCGGCTATTCCTCTGGGCATCAAAGTTCCTCAGGAACTCTATGCATTTGTTGTGGTTTTTATCCTAACCCACCTTCTCTAGGTACATGGAAAGATTACATCATTATATCATCTATCCAAAGGCCTCTTCAGATGTCACCAATCCTTCCAGATTGTGGATGCTATGGTATTTTAGTTGGTTGAATGTTTGTATCTCCAAGGTTAAGCCATATCTTATGTGTTCCTCCTCTTAGAAGGGGAGCCCATTGGCTTTATCCTGTTGACCTTCCATTTAGATTCATGTCGCTACACAATAGCCCACAATTAGTTCTCTTTAAAGGACATCTCTTGCACATAAGGTAAAGTGACTAGAAAGATTAGGGTGTCCGATGATGATGCATTACTGGTGGCTTGGGTTTAGTTGGATTAGACTGGTTGATGCATGGTTGATCCATCAGTACTCATGACAGTGCTTCAAAAACTTACCTTCATCGTAGTTGGCCACCATAGTTGAGATTGGAGCACCTTGTGTGATATGCTATCTCCATTGAAATGTCCTCCAACAACCACATCATCTGCTTCCTTGAGCACATCGTACATTTCATGTTCACATATACATCTCCTTAAGAGTCCATATCCTGTAGTCCTAACCAATATGATTGACTTGCAATCAATTAATAGGGTTGGATTTTCAAGATCAATCTCCTTAACCTAGCTTCTTATATGGGTTATTCTAGCAATCTATTCTCTAAGATGTGGACTATGTCATCCGCCCAGTATGGTTTAAGATCTGCTCGAAACAAATCTCGTTCTCGTTGGACATTCAAAAAATATGTACATTTGGTAGGTCATCACACTGATGCCCTATCCAAGGACTTCACCTATGGGTATGCATGACATGTGATCTGCCATGTAGTGCTATTTGCCCTTGTGTACTACCACAGAGAAGTCAAATTTCAAAAACAAAAGTAACCATCAAGCAATGCATCTTGTTGCACATGGTTTGTTCACAAGGTAAAGCAATGCTTAATGATCCACAAAGAAGGTAAAGGGTATCGCTAGAAGATAGTGTCTAAACTTATTTATGGCAAACACCATGGTTTGTTCACAAGGTAAAGCAATGCTTAATGATCCACAAAGAAGGTAAAGGGTGTCGCTAGAAGATAGTTTCTAGACTTATTTATGGCAAACACCATGGATAACCCTTCCCTCTCCATCATGTGGAGTAGTTCATTACCATATCAATGAGTTGTCTACTAGCAAATCTCACTAGATAGTCCAGGTTATGTTTACTAAGTTGGCACAACACTACCCCCACAAAAAACTTTGATACATCAATGTACACATGGAAGGTGATGGACCAATCTAGGGCTCTTAAGGTAGGAGCTAAAGCTAGAACCAATTGAAGCCTTTCATAGGCTTGTTGACATTCTTCATGCAACTCGAATATTACTAATAGCTTATACAAAGGTCTAGCAATCAATGCATAGTTTAGCATAAACCATCTATATAGTACCTTGTTTAGCCTAAGAAACATTGAACTCCCTTGAAGTTGGTCGGAGAAGGGAGGTTTATAATTACCTTGATTTTTTATGAGTGTATGGCTATCCCATTCCTTGACACAACGTTCCCTAAAATACAATCGTGCTTCACCCAAAACTAGCATTTTAAGGGATTCAGTGAGGGACTGTATTATTGACACCATTCAAAGACTATTTGTAGCTTTTCCAAGTGCTCTTTCCAATTAGTATGGATGCAAAGGTCATCATGAAGAATTCCAACCATTTTCCAAGCATGTACTCAAAGATGGCACACGTGAGGTGCTGGAAGGTAGCACAGGCATTGATAAATCCAAATGGCATGACTATGTAGGCAGGCACCCCCATTTGATGGCAAATGCCATCTCGTGCCTATCCTCCAGATGGACTTACAATTGGTTATAACCTTAGAAGCTATCCAGAAAATTATAGGCTTCATTTCTTGTGACTCTTTTTAGCACATGCTTAGTTTATGGTAATGGGTAGTTGTCTCTCTTTATAGTTGCATTGATGCACACCCAAATCTTTCCATTCTTTTTCATGACTATGGGTGACACCCAGTCCATGTGCTCTATCTCATAATGAATCCTACCTTTAATAGCTTATCAATCTCTTCCTTCACTATGTGTGCATGCTTAGGATTCATCACATATGGTTGTTGTGACTGGTGCTACATTAGGCGTCATAGGGATGTTGTGAGTCACGATTCTCGGATCTATTCCTTTCAACTAGTCTAAGGACCATGCAAACACATCGGCAAATTCTCTTAAGATATTTATGAGATCGTTCTCCTCCTTGCTTAGGTCATCTGGCTATGTACACGAATCGAGGCTTGTCCTCTTCCCTCGCCCAATTGGCCTCCTTAAATTTGGTTGGCAGTCCTTTGATGGGTTCATTTTGGTTGTCCTTTCCGCTTGGCTCCTACTAACACCACTATTTGATCACCCTTCTTAAACTTCATGAAGCACTTGTATAGGTCCTAGGGTTTCTTTTGTCATTTAGCTATTGAATACTTTGACTATTTCTTTCTCTCCTCCTTTAGCCTTTTGTGCCTTAAGTGGATTGGAAGGTTCCCTTTGGTGTGTTTGATCCCACATGGTTGAGGCATTTCAGGGTCACTATCAAAGCTCTCCTCTGATGCAGAGTTATACTCACCATCCTCACTGGAAGAGGCTATCTCCCCCAGTGATCACAACTTTGAGGCCGACTCCACTCCAATACCAATGTGCTGCAAGGCTACAATAATTTTGATTGCTCATAATCTACCGCCTCTATGCATTCTAGCCAAGCTTGATCGCAATCTACCATGGCAACTCATTTGTTTACTTTAAACATGTTGATCTCTTGAGGTTTAGTGACTGCTCTGAATTGCTCAATCACTCTTCCATGTGTGTCATATTCTATGGTCTCTACTTTCTCTTTGCTTTCCTCCAATGATGAAAGTTTGTACTCATCCTCATAATCATCATACTTGGACTATGTGTCATTTTCAGAGATCCTATTTTTATTCTTTTTTCTCACTCGTCATGAGAGTCCAATTATATGAGACGTTTAAGTCTTACACCTTAGTCCATTGCCACTCTTTTCTTTCCATAAGATCCTTGAGGGGCTTTGAATTGGTAGCTAGGTTGCTCGCCTAATCACCTTATAGGTGTTGAGATGGCAAGCTCAACACGTGCGGACATTGATGATGGACTGCCTGGCTAGATGAGTCCACACGTCTACACTTAGCACATTGGTGGTCATTATGATACTCACATGGCCACTGACTCATCACTTATTATATTTAGTTTGTTAGACCTACCTACAGTTAGCAAAGATATAAAGCCAGTCGATTACTGTAGTCGGTTATGCACTGTTTGACTTAGAAGTCCACTTTCCTTTATGTTGTATCTTATCTATACTTTGTGTACATTGTATAGTGTGTGGAAGAAGAATAAGAAATCAGCAAGAAAACGTTTTGGCCTCTATCTCTCTTCTTGTGTTCTTGAGTGAGCTTCGTCATGTGTATACAGTGTATGCTTAGCACAGTAGCTCAAGCAAATCCCCCCATTACGCGATTGTTGACATGGTATCAGCGCAACACCACTAAAAGAGGCTGATTTTGAAGGCTGAAGTGAAGGAGAAGAAGCAAGGTTCAAGCAAGCAAGCAACGGGTAAGAAGCTCTCCCATTCTCCCACACTCTCTCTTGGATAGTGCCTGTGGAGGCACCAAAAGCAGGATAGAGCGAAAATCTCAGATTATTGTGAGATTTGGTGTGCAAGCTGAGCACTGTATATTTTTTGTACATTTTATAGTGTGTGGAAGAAGAAGAAGAAATCAGGAAGAAAACATTTTGGCCTCCATCTCTCTTCTTGTGTTCTTGAGTGAGCTTCCTCTTGTGTATACAGTGCGTGTTTAGTGCAACAGCTCAAGTAAATCCCCCCATTACGCGATTGTTGACAATAGGTACTTGAATATCTCATGGAGTTTCCATTCTTTGGTTGGGACACGATAGGAGATTGGCATTGGTCAGTTGATGGAACTAATGGAGTTTCCATAGAGTGAGCTTCCTCTTGTGTATACAGTGTGTGTTTAGTGCAACAACTCAAGTAAATCCCCCCATTATGCGATTGTTGACAATAGGTACTTGAATATCTCATGGAGTTTCCATTTCCTAGTTGGGACACGATAGGCGATTGGCATTGGTTAGTTGATGGAACTAATGGCCATCATGCATACGGGCATTGTGGGAAGGTTAGAAGTGATGGCCTTGTTAGGTCTACTAATAGTTGAGTCTACAACTTGCCTATATGCATCCTCATCCTTTGAGGATGGAAGATCAACGATTGTGAATACATGCATCTAGTCACGCTTAGCCTAAGGGCAATGAATGTACCTCATTAGAGGTCCATAATTGCTTCTAGCCCTTGAGCCCCCCCTTTAGCATGGTAGAGATGGCATCTAGGTCCACTGATGAGGTTTTTCGAGTGTCCATCTCTATGCGGATTTCTTACGATCTATTGCCTAAGAATATCAGGCTATTACCCAAGTCCTCTATCACTATTACATTCCTCATCCAAGGTCTTCCTAGCATGATATCATAATCCACTCCCTTCATGACAATGAAGTTCATGGAGAATTGGATTCCCGCTATCTTAGAGGCTAATCCTCTAGGAATCCGAAAGGCCTAACTTTCATCCCATTCATTAGAATGACATTGAAATGTTCAATTTATTTCAGTGGGTTTTCCCCAAGCTTGCACAACTATGTGGCTAACTACACTAACCCCTACTCTTGTGTCTACTATATCCCCTTCTTTGTAGTATCTCCTAGGGCAATGACGGGTAAAATCACTTACATTTCAGTGCCTTCCCTAAAGGCATTTACTTGTGGTGACTTAGACATTGGATTTAGCATTGGGCTTAGTATGTGCATCAAAGCATCATGATTAGCAAGTCTTGCGATTTGTGTTTATCACTCTGTTTCACCCATCTCTTCAATCCTTATCATACTGTGGGATTTTGCCTAAGAAATTCTCCTTGTGAGAATGACACCAGAGTTGATACTAGTATGGTTAGCAAATTACCTATCATGTTTCTCTCCTCGATTGCAATTTCCTTCCTCAGCATACCATCTATTCATGGCATCCATGCTTTGCCCATGCGATTGTTCTTATGATGGTGTAGAGGGGCTGAAAGTATTCATTGATGATTTGGGGGGAGCCACTGTAAGGGATAGATAGTTGATCATTTTGCGCAAGTGTTTTGAGCATTGCAGACAATTTTTCATAGCTCTTAACCCACGGAAGTGTGTCTTTGGAGTCCCTTATGGGCTCTTGTTAGGCCATGTGGTTAGTTCCGTAGGGATTGCGACTGATCCTGAAAATATCAAGGTCATAGTCGCCATGAGTCCGCCATGTACTCCAAAGGAAGTGCATAGATTTTTGTCTCATCAGTAGGGTATTATCAGAGGTTTATCAATGCCTTGGCAGGAAGAATGTTGCCGCTGACAAACCTATTGTCCTTTAATTGTCAGTTTACATGGAGTGATGCTTGCAAAGTGTCTTTTGATGATGTGAAGCAGGAGCTTGCCCAAGCACTTGTTTTAAAAGCACCAAAAAGGGACGAAATGTTCTATATATTTTCAGTGGCAACCATGTATAGTATCAGCCTGCTGTTAGGCCAAAATTTGGGAGGAAAAGTAGTACCATCCGATAGCTTTTGCTAGTCGAAAGTTGGGCATATCGGAAATTAACTACAGCTATATGGAGAAGTTGTGCCTTGCGATGGTATTTGCGACCAAAAAGTTCAGGCACTAAATTCTTTATGAGAGGGTGGTTTTTTATACAAAGGCGGAAGGGCTTCCATTGTTGTTGAATAAGTTACAGCCGCCTGATCATTTAGCAAAGTGGTTAATTACTTTGCAAGAATTTGATTACGAGATTAAAAGCAAGCCGTCGAAGCTTCAGGGCATTGTAGAGTGTCTTCTGGATTTCGGAGAGCCAAAAGAGGTCGTGGTTGAAGGAAGTGACATGGAGACTTTGTTCAAGATTGATACAATGTCTATTCCCTCCTGGTATGCTGCTATAACACATTATCTTTCTATGGGAGAGACTGGAGCTACTTTATCAAAATCAGACAAGAGGAAAATTAAATAGCAGGCCTTGAAATTTTCCTTGATCGCAGGAACAATATATCAGTAGGGTGTTGACGATATTTATCGCCGATGTGTGATGCCTGATGAGGTTCCCTTTATTTTGGAAGAGTGCCATGACTTCGCTTGTGGAGGGCACTTTACTAGGCGGTTAACGGCAGAGAAAGCTTTGAGAGCTGGATATTGGTGGTCGTCCATCTTCCAAGATTCCTTTGAGTACGTTAAGAGATGTGATACCTGTCAAAGGCATGATAGCAGAGAGAATAGGAAATACCCACTTACGCCTATCATGGCTATCCTTCCATTTGAGAAGTGGGGCATTGACTTTGTGGGTCCTATCACCTCGTCGTCTACTACTCAAAAAAGATACATTATAGTAGCAACTGATTATTTTACAAAATGGTCAAAAGCACGAGCGACGAGGCAGGAAAATGCAAAAGAGATTGCCAATTTCCTACTTGAGCAAATCATCTGCCGTTTTGGTCCGCCAAAGGAAATAGTATCGGACCATGGAACCTATTTTTTAAACAAAGTAATTAGAAGCCTGACTAAAGCATGGAAAATTATGCATAACAAGACGACCCCCTATAATCCGCAAGCAAATGGACAAGTCGAAAGTAGCAATAAGTAGCTTGTGGGTATCCTCAGAAGCAAGATTGGGATACAAAATTATATGTGGCGTTTTGGGTGTATAATACGACATTTAAACGAGCCATTGGCCACACCCCATTCAAATTAGTTTACGGGGACGAGTGTATATTTCCCTTAGAAATTGAGTTGCCGACCATTAGATTCACAATCAATCATTCTCTAGGTGATGAAGATGCCCTATTTGAGCGGTATACGACTATAGCGTACTTAGATGAGCTCAAATTGCAGAGTTTGTTGCACCAGGAGGTAGCTAAATGTCGGATGAAACAATTGCATGATCTGAAAGCGAAGAAATATACTTTTAAAAAGAGGCAGTTATTTTTATATTACGATGCACGTAAGGAGCTATTTCCAGGAAAGTTGGAACTTCGATGGGATGGCCCTTACAAGATAGTTCGGATAGGTAAAAATAAGTCCACCATTCTATTAGCTGATCTACAAGGGGTGGAATTTAAGAATAAGGTTAATCTTAATAGGATTAAACCTTTTTATTTCTAAGTATGCTAACGTGGAAAAATGTGATGTAGGTCTATGCTGGGGCTGATTGGAGACCTACAGGAGAGCTTAAATTGGTTGATGGGGCAGTTAATCCCTTATTTGGAGCACCCATATCTCGAGCAACAATATCGTTAGGGGAGGCTTAGCTGGTGGAGCAAGGGATATAAAGTGATCGAGCAAGAAGATGGTACCTTTTTGTGGGAGATTAAAGTTTTCTGCCATCATTGCTTACAAATCTTGACAAGCATCCCTATTGAGTTTAATGAAGAAGGTGCCATGGAGCCATCAGTTCATCCTCTAAATATGTTGAACTTTGACTATCATAATTACAAACAGGGGAGTTCTTGATGGCTGGCTGTGTAAACCCATTATGGATGTATACATTATACATTATACATTATCCCCGACGTAGAGTTACAATGAATTAGCTACTTATCTCGGGGTAGGATTTACTAATAACATGGCCGAGTGTAAAGCTCTGATTATGGGGTTGAATATTGCTAAGAAAGGTGGTATTAGGTGGTTCTTAATAAAAGGGGACTCCCAGTTGATCTTAAATCAACTCAATGGGACATATACAGTTTGGAATCCTCTCCTTCGTATGTATCATCGAACTGCTATAACCCTACTTGATGAATTTGAGAGCATATCTCTTCAGTTCATTCCACGTTATTGGAATCAGTTTGCGGATTCCTTAGCTAATTTTGCTTATGAAGAGGACCTCTTTTTCAACTGTGATCCTAGTCCGGACGTCATTATTGACACTGAGATAGGACCTGGTCGCTTGTGGGGAATGTTATCAGACCACGTGTTATATGGAAGGCGATGGTTGATATGGGTAATCCAAAAAGTAGCCGAGACCCATCTACCACTATTATCTTGGACCCATAGGTTGATCCGACGACATGTTATGTGTACGCCTCTTGTTATATATGCAGGAGGTATGGCCATAACTTGATGCATTTAGTTTAGGGCTGAGAGCCCTAGTTTTCCCCTTGGAATGGAGCGTATTTGCGTATATCTGCCTTCTTCCAAGGAGGGATCTCTATGAGCTGATTTGTTTGTTTCTTTAGGCCAAGAGGGCCATCAGCTTTAAGTAGTTAATGTCTGATTTCTTTAGACCAAGAGAGCCTGTTTTTTTTAGGTTTTAATAATCTATCTCTTTAGGCCAAGAGGGCCAGTTAGTTTGCACTAAAATGTGCTATTTCTTTAGGCCAAGAGGGCCCCATCTCTGTTTGGTGCAGGTACGTTTAATGCTTTGTTGTTTTATTGATTGTGCCATACAGGTTAACGAAGTCTCTGGAGGGAGGCTTTGCTTCAAAGGAGCTTCTTGTGGCCATTCTAGTGGTTTCGTCCCCTTTTCGAGTTTTTCCCTTAAGCAATTAATGATATATGTGCAGGTGAGGGTTTTCTTTCTTGTTGGGGACCGGCAATCAAGGCATGAAGTCCCAGTTTTAGGTTAGGTATGTTTGAGGGAGGTCTGAGTAGTTGTTGGCTTCTGTAAAGACATTACCAGGCATAGAATGCAGTTCTAGTAACCCTGTTCTGCCAGCCTGCTAGGCAGCCGTTCTAGGAGTTCTTGTTTAGTTGTGAGGCAGTTAGAGGAGCCTGCCAGGAAAAAATGATGATGCTAAAAAGAAGAAAAAACACATTGAATATCTCAAAGATAGTATATATATACAAAGGTGTGTAAAAAGGGGTTCTAACCCCTATAGAAATAGGAAAAGAAAAGAAAAATTTCTAGTAACACCATATTGGGGAATATGGGAATTTCCCATAAGTTTGAGACACGTGGTCAAATCTTTAGATTTGTCATAACTTGAACACTATAACTCCAAATCGAGCGCTCTATAGCTCAATAGATTCCATTTTTCAAGAACTTTCCAATGATAGGTCACATCATATAGTTTTGAGAAACTTATGGGCATGTTATCCGGGTGCCACCTTTTTAGTATTCAAAAAATGGGAATTGGGAGATTCCCAAACTCACTAATATTGTGTTTAGTACAGTGTCTATTGCCTTGCGAAGGCTTGATAGGTTCCTGGGACGAGTTAGACCCGAGGCCAATACCTTGCCCTTCCTTGGGGTGACATCCTGCCATAAAAATAAAGAAAATAAAATAAGGTTGGAGCGAAAATAAAAGTGAGTGTTAGAAAAGGATTAAGTGTCACCTCACGAGGGCTTGGTAGGTTTTTGGGTACCGATACAGGACTTGAGGTCGATGCCCTATTATCCTTGGGTCACTACGCTCAGCTCCCTCCTTTTTACACGCCCGAGTATGGAAAAATAAAAGCCTAAAAGAAGAAATGTGCTAAAAGAAAATATTTCTTGATTAGGCTATAGGAGTCCTCACCTAGTGGAAGCTCCTGGTTGAGTTGTCCTTAGTCAGGATGGTAGATCACACCACCACTTAGGGCGACCTTTAATAGTTCATTTTAGTCTGGTCATGTTGGAGCAGTCGGTTAGTGACTAGCTTCAAGCCTTCTATCAGATTATGTTGGGCCTACTCCTCGTGGATTTCATGCCTTGGTTTTGTCAGGGGGTAGGGTATGAGCTGTGATGTGTTGTGTTGTGTATTTTTGTATCAGCTTGATGCTCCATTTTGTTCTTTATGTACAAATCTCTTCATGGCATTCAACAGGCTAAGTCGCCCTATCCCGTGGTCGCCAATGACAGATGACTTTTGATATTGAGAAGTGCTTAAAAATAGCCAAAATTTACGAATTTCAGGGGAAACATAGACTTCGTCGAAGGCGGTGGTGGCAATTAGTACGATTTTAAGCGACAATGCTTGAAAAGTGCTTAAAAGAGCCACTAGACGGCGGTCGGAGAATTTTCATAATTTTTTGCATGACAGACGAGACCATGGAAGATGCCTGGCAGTGGAAGACTTTAAGACGAACGCCTAGGATTTTTCAGACCACGATTCGAGTATCGGACCTGGGAGAGGGAGTGTCGGGAAGGCCAAAGGCCAAAATGCCAAGTGGGAAAGGACTTTAGGAGAGTCCAAAGAGTGTGACCCTTAAAAAAATAAAAAAACGTGGGGGGGGGGCGTTTTTTTTTCATGCAGGGAAGAAAGAGGGCGCCATGAAGAATCGAAATGGAGGAGAGATGGGTTATAGGGCCAAATAACAACCCCCCAACTAATCTTGGGCCTGTTCTTCTTCCTATCTTCGCTCTCTATCACTCCAATCTGCTCCTCCAATGGCTGCCTGGTTGTGGAGATGGAGATCTAGTCTTTCTCTCTCCTACATCTCTCTCCTCTAAGCCGTGGTTTGCATGCAAGAAATCAAGAAGAAGAGGGGTTGAAGGATGCTTGTCCGACTGTGATCGGATTGCTTCAAGATGAAGAGGAGGCTGAGGAAAGAGGTTCAGCACTAAAGAATGGTTATTGGTTGGTCCGTGGGCTTCCCATAATAATTATTACAAAACACGCAACACGCGCGACACGCGGTATGCTCCAATTTTACAAAGAAATTTGCTTGTTTTTGTTGTTTCATGGTCCAAATGTTATTCATATGCAATGAATGTTTGTTTGAATCTTTTTTGCCTCATCTTTGAGAGCTACAACTAGAAAAATGCAGAACCCGCAATGATTTAATTTCTTAAAACCCGCAAAATGTCATTTTTAATAAAAATTAGTGGTTTTTTTATTTTGAGTTGGAAAAAATGAGTGAAAATGGGATAAAATTAGAGAAAATGTTAAGTTTCAATAAAAACAATAAGCCAACACAAATAAATCAGAAAATGCCTATTTTTCATGAATAATAAATAGGAAAAAATAGCAAAAAATAAAAAAGTGGGATTTTTAAGCTTAAAAAATATAGAAAAATAAGATTTATGTGTGTGAATGTTTGGCGAGGTTAAAGCAATAGGTCAAGCCTCAGTTTGGCCTCGTCCTTTGTGTTATAGTATGTTTTTATTATTTTTTACATACAAAAATGACACAAAACAACCATTTACACCTATGCAACGCAGCAACACCCACTACAAGATATAGGCCTTATACTGACGTTAAAAGCGACGAAAATGCAAATAACAAAAATTTTCCCCATCGTCGCAAAAAGCGTCGTTATTGGCGATGCCATAGAATAGTCGGTACCAGCGTCGGTATTGGCGTCGGTATTAGCATTGCAAATGCCAATACCGACGCTGATAGCAACGGTTTGCGATAAAAATAACGATGCCAATAACGACTCGAGCAGTAAAATTTGCGACGCTAATAGCGACGGTAACAGGGAAAAAAAATTTTGTGGCAGGGCAGCTAGCACTGTGTGCTTTATTAGAGCCATACAAAATAGTTTCTGCACTATGTACAATGTGCTTGCAAACAAAAACAATGTATACTGAAATCATAACACTGATACATGAAATAAATACATGATTGTATAATAAGCGATTGGTACAATCATGACAAGATATCACTAATACATAGAAAATGTCTACATAGATCAGGTGACCCAAAAATAAAGGTGTGTGAGCTCCAGGGATCCAAGGGCGAGCTACATATCCTCGCCCTCCGAAAGCTCGTCCCACTGCAAAGGAGCATCGAATGGACTCTGCAAAAAAAGAAACAACACATTAGTCTACCATACAATAATGCATTCTAATTAAACATGGTAACTACGGACAAGAAAGATGAGTGACTTACAAGGCCGTCGCGTCTATACAATCAGTTGATCAATGAAGTGAGACCGTGCCTCTCTGCATATCGAGTCTCAAGGCCAGTTAAATCGCGATTTGTAATGGAGTATTGCAAAGAAAACAAAATGCTAACTGTTAGAAACATGATTGTCAGTACAAAGGATATTGCAAAAAAATAAACAAGCAAAACAAAAGAAAAACTTACAGAGTCCTCCAAATATGTCCTGTGGCACCACACCCAAGATGATGGACCACTCCGGCCTCCAGTTGCACCCTCGCCACCTCGCGCTACTGACTCCAACGTCCTGGAGAATCTGTAGCCTCCTTCCTCAGTCGGCGCTAGTCATCTGCATCTAACCACTCGAGCTTTGCAACCCCACTCTTGATTACCTTGCATGTGTTGGATCGTCTATGTGACATGTATGTATGCATGCAATCCATCATCCAGCCCGTAGAAAATCTATCTACTGAGGCTGGAACCGGAAACTCCTCATGCGAGGATGCTACTATGTAGTCCTTGCTCCCTTCCAATATGTTCTTCCAATGATCTAAGACATTGTGCCGAAAAACTTGTTGGCACAACTCTCTCATGCAAGCCATCACCCTCCTCCCCTCATCATTCATGATGATGGCTCCTGACCTACCATCGACTAGATATCCATATCTCCCTAGAGTCTGCCTAAGATGGGTCCTCTCCCATCTGCCTCCACGCTCCTAGGCATATCCAGGAGACCCCTGTGCATCCGGTGTACCAACCGGGTTAATATCTCTCAGAGTGGCACCCATAGGGGTGCCACCTGGCTGACGGCTGAGCAAAAGCCAAAGTAACTGGAGTAGATGTCCCCACAGGTGTGACAAATCCCTGAGGTGACGCAACTCCAGCTGAAGGATGAGAAGGAGACACCGCGTTCGTGCCTCCACAGCATCCACCTAAGCCTAAGCCATGCTCCCTGGAAGGGCCACGAGTGTGAGGAGTCGCACCTGTATCTCGTGTCAACTGAGGCTCACTGCATCCAGTTCTCTGCAGTATCCCCCTAATCCGGAAGCACTCCCTCCCTCTGGCCCAAGTCTGGAGCATCGAGCTCGTCTGCTTGAAGCTGAAGCATCCAATCACGTTGAAGTAGATCTAGCAGAGCGCCCTAACGAAGACCGAGACAGCTCCTGGTCTGCCATATCTCTGAATCTCACGATCTGGTCTGGAGACATGCGTGTGAAGATATCCTGTAACTCCTCATCGCTCATTTGTAGACTCATCCTAAAAATGTCACCTACACAAACAAAAAATGATGTTAGAATAATCAATTTAAATCATACAAAGCACAGTAATATAAATCCTTTAAAAAAAATCTCACTTAAAATGCATATCTTATGTACCCTATAAGCGATTTGTCAATGAATTTAGTAAGTGGATGCTCCAAGTATGAAGTCCTATGGTCCCATGTCAATCTCTTGACATAACTCCGCATACACTGGAAGGTCGATAGACATGTCACCACAAAAGGATGAGTCCACCTTGTTCTCAAAGAATTCTTGGACTCCTGTATTTCCATCATTGTTAGCCAATGCTGGCTCCAAGCTTTTGATGGCCTCCACCCCTTCCAATATCGACCCCTCTATTTGCATATTATCTTCATCTATTCTCGAAACATCGCTTTGATTATATACTCTCACACTATGGGGAGTTAAAGGTATAACATACCACCATCTAGGTTGTCGGGGGTTTGGATAGAAGATTACATGTTCACAAACACGTACAAGAGAGCTCAAACCATTGTGACATAAACCATGTCGTAATACAATTAGCAAACAAATGAGTCCATGCACCTGTTCACAATAGGCCGGCAATACAAAGGTGTCCCGCAAATTCGTCCATTTTTTTTCGACATCTATTTTGAGAAATCCAGATGGACCTTGTCGGAACTGTTGCTCCAGCTCCTCCAAGTACCACTTTGACCCACTGCACATCGAATAGTATCATGGAGAAGCTACGGTAATCTATTGTAACAATACTTTGCAAGTTTCCAAAATACTCCATCTCATCCACAACCGTGTTTGGATCCGTTGCTCGTCGCTGGCTCTCTTGCTCGAACATTGCCATGATATCACAGTCCATTGTGGAGCACATTTTGTCAATACGCTCCACGTGAAAATGTCGTCCGCGTGACCATGCTGCACTATATATTTTGTACTGTACATTGAAACACTCAAATTAGATGTCGCATATAAAATTTAGATACGACAAATTCTAAACCCCTCATCACCTTTGGACTACATCCCCTCGAGAATTCCCACTCCTCCATTGAGACCTCTGTCCCTTCGTGAGATGCTGCTGTCAAAGCTCCATGCAACCATTGCGTTGACATGAACCGCGGCATCTCCTCCATGCCCTCGAGATATCAAATCAGTCGACGATGCGTACTACGTCAAAATTCAGCTCGCGCTTCCTCTCGATCTTGCCTAGCGATCTGGTACTTGGTGAGTCACGTCTCCATAGAGGCATGGTGCAACATACAAAAGCGATTCACATTCTCCTACATTGAGGCATCCATTCTTTTTTCTACCCCATTTCCAACCACCACATCTCCAGTCAGTCTATTATCATCCTTTAGCGACCATAGCATTTCTTTGTCTGGATCCACCGTTGGTAGCCATTGTGAAATATGCACTAGTGCCTCAGACACCAACCAACCTTCAGCCATGCTACCTTTTGGCCGAGCTGGTTGTCGCACAAAGTCTTTCAGGGTTTTCATGAAGCGCTCCAAGAAGAACATCCATTGCGTATGGATAGGTCCAGCAATCTCCACTTCATCTACAAGATGTACAAGAAGGTGGATTTGTATCATGAGCATGTTGGTGGGCATGTATTTCTCAAAGGGATAGACCGTCTCCACTGCTCCCCGCCTCATGGATTCAATAGAGGACGTCTTAATCTCCTTCTGTGAGATCCATTGCATCAAAGTCGACAACCTGTAAATGGCCCCCCATATTTCTGGAGTAAGACATCCTGCGATTGCGATCGGTAGTACAAACTGTCACAAATGAAAAAGCATTATGAATAATGGCTACACTCCAAATAGCAAAATTTGCACGCCAATTACAATCCATTCGTAGTACAAACCTGGCATATCTTATGCCAGTCATGGGATTTTAGCCCTGATAATTGGTCGTCTTTAGAAAATGTAGACCTAAGAGAATGCATCATACCCGTCGGAGTGCGGATAGACTTGACTACTTGCTTCACAATGCAATCTTCTTTAGTGGACAAAACCCAAGGAGCGCGAGGAAGCTGCATGCGACCACATTAGCACTCGACTGCGGCCAAAGCGCCTCCATCTTACCTACCTCCTTCAAATCCATTTGTGCCCCTATAGTGTCTCTCTTTCGTGTGATGTGGTCCCATAGCAAGCTTTCCACATTCTTGAAAATATGCATGGGATCCAACAAGTGGTTGACCTATAAGTGGGTCCAATATGGCAACTCGTAGAAAACTGAGAACCGTCGCATTTCATTTGGATGTGGTTCCGCATGGACCATTTTCAGCTCGTACTAGCTTGTGGCATTCATACGTGTTGGAGGTCATCCAAGGAAACCTTCCCTGAGTTCATGATCCTATGGTAAGAAAGCAATGTGTCCTTGATATACCATCTTCTTCATGGTTCGTGACCTTCGGGAGTCTAACTGTGGCCCGCATAATGGACATGCATGATAACTTGAGGTAACTAGACCTGTTCCAACACCACAACCTAGTGAATACTTGCTTGAACAAGATAAAATATAGATATTACCAAAGAGAACGGAGGCCTGTTCACCTTAGCACTCTCCGAATCCCGGAAAATCATGCATCATCCACATGAGAATGGCTCGAATATTGGCTGACCGCCGACCATCGCGCCTGCTCATATCTTGCACGGTGACCCCCTCCTCCCACAAAATCTTAAGCTCATCGACTAATGGACGAAGATACACGTCCATATTTTTGACTTTGTAGCGGCTGGGGATGAGTAAGCTAAGGATGAGATGTCCTTTTTTCGTAGAAATCCATGGAGGGATATTGTAGTTGACAAGGACTATAGGCCACACACTGTAAGAAGTTGAGCACAGACCGAATGGGTTCACGCCATCCATTGCAAGACCAAGCCGAAGATTCATTGGCTCTTGGACAAAGCCTGGGAAGGTAGAGTCAATGTGGCTCCATACGCATGAATCCACTGATATTCGTTGAACCCCATCCGTGGACCTATTTTGTGCATGCCACATTGTCAAGCTCGCCATGTCGGACGTATGAAACATGTGGTTTATGCGGGGGATAAGCGGAAAGTGTCTGAAAACTTTTTGAGGGATGGTTTGCCCTTGCAAGTCCTGTTGATACCTGTGAGCACCACACTTTGGACATGTCTCCATAGTCTCGTATTCTCCTCAAAACAGTATGCAATCGTTGATACATGCATGGATGTTATTGTAGTCCATACCAAGCTTTCATAAAACATGTCGTGCATCATCACGAGACTCAGGCATGGTATTTGCAGGTGGTAATATATGATATTTCAAATAACCTGAAAAAAAATAATAAACACTTTGAAAAAGCAAAAATATTTGTTATAATAGTGCCAATAAAAAAATCAACGAAGCATATATACAAGGTACCTGAACAACTCCGTCACACTCGTATCGCTCCACCCGTATTTTTCTTGCACACTTAAGAGTGAAACCAGTGTCTTTAGGCGAGATACTCGGCACCCATCATATAATGGTATGGATGCTTCCTCTCTAAGCAGATCAGAAGTGTCGACATCCATGGGAATCAATGCATCGATCGCCTCCATCTCGGGCTCCAAGATTGTAGGTAGGTCTGGAAGGTTGCCTATCTCCTCTGGCATTGACGGTATAGATTGGCCTTGCAAGTAGTGGATTGGCTCTTGCACTCCATCCATTGCACGCCCACGAACTCTTCTAATTGGCCACAAAGGGTGCACTCCTACTTGGGACGAGACATCACCTCCCTGGATAGAAAATTTGCCAGTGAGACCCAATCTTATTGTATATGGTATTCAATTAGCTTGCGAGTACAATGCATGATTGATATTAACTTTTCTTACCGTTTGCTAAAAATCCGCAATCGCCTGATCAATGATCTTAGATTGAAACTCGCCAAATTGTCGTACGTGTTCTATAGACAATCAGCATTTTCATCTAATTGCTAGCTTGCATTGAGAGCAAGGACATGGGACACGCTGATTAAGATACGCCTCGCGATCTTGAACAATAGGACCTTCATCATTTTCCATTTTTTCTACGTTACAACAAACAATTTGTTTTTGTTATCATTCTTTTTTTTTCTTAGATTGTTATCCTCTCCTTCCATCTCTCTGGCATGATACTATATAATAAATAGTAAATACTTTGCTAGCATGATATTATGCAATAGATAGTAAATACTTCGCTAGCATGATAATATTGAATAGATAGTAAATATTAGGATACCATGATATTATGTAATAGGTAGAAGGTACTAGATCTATCTATGTAACTACGTTTCTATATCTCTATCTATCTCTTTATCTATCTATCCATCTATCTATTAATCTATCTATCTATCTATCTATCTACCTTCATAATACTTGGGTACAATAGCAAATATGGGTAGTAAAGAAGAAGAGAAGTTGTAACACTGACTATTATACCCATATATTGTTACATTTGTCTATTTGGCTTCTCTTTTGTCTGTTTTTATTTGTACCCTTTGTACGTAGATGCATACACAAATATAGAGAGGGGGAGGGTGAAATATGATGGTACCCTTGTGCCAACACAAGTGGAAGCTTGTATAATGTAGTTTCTAGAATAATGTATTTGTACCTAGATGCATACACAAATATAGAGAGCAGGAGGGTAAAATACGATGGTACCCTTGTGCTGACACAAGTGGAAGCTTGATTCTAGGATACCATGAGGTTGTGGAGATGATGCTAAGAGGGATCTTATGATGGTATATGCTAGGTACATGGACTCATTCTTAGTGAGGTGAATCGCCAATCCTTATTCTTAGTGAGGTGAACTCATTCTTAGTACACACTATCATTGTACCCTAAGCTTATTGTAAGGTCCTATTTACTTTTCTCTCTTTCTCTCCCTCTCTCATTTCCTCACCCTCCCTCTTTCTCTCCCTCTCTCATTTCCTCTCCCTCCCTCACCCTGACCCTCTCTTTCTCTCTTTCCCTATTAGGTTTAATAATTGTTATCTCTTTTTTTCTCTCCTCTCTCTCTCATATTTCTTTTTCTCTCTCCTCTCCATCTCTCATTTCCCTTTCTCTCTTTCTCCCTCTCTCATTTCCTCTCCCTCTCTCACCCTCATCCTCTCTTTCTCTCTTTCTCTATTAGGTTTAATGATTTTTTCTCCTTTTCTCTCTCCTCTCCCTCTCTCATTTTTTCTCTCTTCTCTTCCTCTCTCATTTCCCTTTCTCTCTTTCTCCCCCTCTCTCATTTCCTCTCCCTCCCTCACCCTGACCCTCTCTTTCTCTCTTTCCCTATTAGGTTTAATGATTTTTCTCTTTTTCTCTCTCCTCTCTCTCTCTCTCTCATTTCTTTTTCTCTTTCCTCTCCCTCTCTCATTTCCCTTTCTCTCTTTCTCTCCCTCTCTCATTTCCTCTCCCTCCCTCACCCTGACCCTCTCTTTCTCTCTTTCCCTATTAGGTCTAACGATTTTTCTCTCTTTTTCTCTCTCCTCTCCCTCTCTCATTTTTTTCTCTCTCCACTCTCTCTCATTTTCCTTTCTTTCTTTCTCTCCCTCTCTCATTTCCTCTCCCTCCCTCACACTGACTCTCTCTTTCTCTCTTTTCCCATTAGGTTTAATGACATTTCTCTCTTTTTCTCTCTCCTCTCTCTCTCTCTTTCCTTTTCTCTCTTCCTCTCCCTCTCTCATTTCCTCTCCCTCCCTCTCCCTCACCCTCACCCACATCCTCTCTTTCTCTCTTTTCCTATTATGTTTAACATCTTATCTCTTTTTCTCTCTCCTCTCATTCTCTCTTTTTTTCCTCTCTCATTTCCTTTTGCTCTCTTCCTCTCCTTCTCTCATTTCTTCTCCCTCCCTCTCCCTCTCTCATTTTCCTATTATGTTTTCGTCTCCCCCCCTCTCCCTCTCCCTCGCTCATTTTCTCTCCCTCTCTCATTTTCCTATTATGTTTAATGTCTCCCTCCCTCTCTCCCTCCCTCTCCCTCTGTCATTTCCCTATTATGTTTAATGTCTCCCTCTCCCTCTCTCATTTCCTCTCCCTCCCTCTCCCTCCCCCTCTCTTTCTCTCTCCCTCTCCCTCCCTCTTCCTTTCCCATTTCCTCTCCCTCTCCCTCTCCCTCTCTTTTTCTCTCTCTCCCTCCCTCTCCCTCTCTCTCTCTCCCTCCCTCTTCATTTCCCATTTCCTCCTCCTCTCCCTCTCCCTCTCTTTCTCTCTCATCTCTCTTTAATTTCCCTCTCTTTCTATCTCTCCCTCTCCCTCTCCCTCTCATTTCCTCTCCCTCTCTCATTATACACAAATTATACAAAAAATAAGTAAAAAAGAGAGAGAATACACTCTCCCTCCCTCTCGTTCTCTCATTTCATCCCCCTCCCTCTTCCATTTCCTCCCTCTCCCTCTCCCTCTCCCTCTCTTTCTCTCTCTCTCCCTCCCTCTCTCTCCCTCCCTCTCCCTCTCTCATTTCCTCCCTCTCCCTCTCTTTCTCTCTCTCTCTCTCTCCCTCCCTCCCCCTCCCTCTCCCATTTTCTCCCTCTCCCTCTCCCTCTCCCTCTCCCTCTCTTTCTCTCTCATTTCCTCTCCCTCTCTCAATATATATACACAAATTATATAAAAAAAAGTAAAAGAGAGAGAGAATGCACTCTCCCTCCCTCTCCCTCTCTCGTTTCCTCCCCCTCCCCCTCCCTCTCTTTCTCTTTCTCTCCCTCCCTCTCCCTCTCTCATTTCCTTCCCCTCCCTCTCCCTCTCTTTCTCTTTCTCTCCCTCTCTCTTTCTCTTTCTCTCCCTCCCTCTCCCTCTCCCTCTCTTTCTCTCTCATTTCCTCTCCCTCTCTCAATATACACAAATTAAACCCAAAACAAGTAAAAGAGAGAGAGAATTGGACTCATCGTAAAGATTTGGCGAGGGTTTGGTGGCTCCTCCTTGCGACGGCGGCTCCTCCTCTCCTTTGCGAATGGCGGTGGTAGCGGCAAGCCTTCTTCCTCTCCCTCTCTCACCCTCTATGCAAAACAGTCGCTCTCTCTCTTGCTCTCCCCCTCGAAATGTCTCAGAATGTGCAAAATGAAACACGCTCGGGTTTCAGCCCTCTTGAGAGCGGAATTTAGGTGACGGGAAGTGCTTAAAAATAGCTAAAAATTATGAATATCAAGGGAAAAATATTCACCGTCAAAGGCGACGGCTCGATCTAGGACGATTTTAAGCAACAAGCAATCGACGGGCGCCCAAGTGACACGTACAGATTTTTAGTAATTTTTTTGTCAGTCAGGACGGGATGTGGGAGTTGCAGACCTATCTGAGATGCCGAGGCGGACATCCAGAAATTTACAGCACGTCAATCGGAGCTCGTATGCGGAAGTTGGCCCGAAACCGACCGGGGTGCCCAAAAAAGGGGCCAAATTTGAAATTTCAAAGGGTGTGATTAGTGGGGGGTGCCCTTTGGCTCCCCCACCCCCCCAATTTTTTTCGTGGAGGGGAAGGAAGTGGCGTGCAGACAGCCCCCGAAAAAAACGCCCCTCCCTCCCCTCAAATCGAGATGCCTCTTGTCAAGTAAGCCATGGATTCAATTATGTCAGGCTTCCACATTGGGTCTTTGCTCCGCATCGCTTCAATCCACGCGGGGAATGGCAGCCTGTAGAGAGAGAGAGGAAATCAGTATTTCTCTCTCCTCCCTCTCTCTCCTCTAAGAGGGAGTTCATGTGGGAAGAAGAAGGAAGAAGAAAGAATGATGGAGGCTTGTCCGGCATGGATCGGATTGCTCCACGGGCTGGAAATGGTGATTTGTGATCGTGCTGGACATGAAGTGCTGCTGATTTTCAAATTTACAGCCATGGACATGAAACCCGAAACACGCAAATAACCAGTAATTCAATTTTTTCAAAGGAAATTTGAGATTTTATGGCTTTTGATTGATAAAATGTTGTTCATGTGGGCTAAAAATTGTTTATGTTGCTGTTTTCCATGAGTACTTTTGCTGATCATAATCAGAAAATCAGAAAAATATGCATCTTGTGACTCAAAATAATACACTTAAACACGTAAAATATGGAAAATCAAGGGAAAATGATGTTTTTGGGCATAAAAATGGGAAAATGAATAGGAACACCAACTAAATTTCCATTTTGCTGCAAGAAGGAACTAAGCGCCACAGCCCATAACCTGTTTTGAATTTTTAGTAATTAAATAATGCAAAAAATAAGGGAAAATACAAGGAAAATAGAGGAAAAATACTAAAAATAGGGGAAAAATGCAGTTTGGGTGCGGGAAATTAATGAAAATTAAGGACAATGTTTGTGAATGTTTGTGGGGACTGAAGCACGAGGATTTGCCTCAGTTCAACCCCACCTTCTTGTTCTAGTGCGTCTTTTTCCGATTTTTCCACATAAAATGATGGTAAAATGCCTCATAAATCTATGCAACGATGCAATATTTAAACGGGGAAGGGTAGGGAAGTTGAAATATGTCTAAATGCCGTGTGAGATGATGGAAAAGTTGCTGATTGCTATGCATATCATTTAGGATGGAAAAGAATTATAAAATAAGAGCTTAGTAGCACGAGGATCACCTCGGTGCTAGGCCCAGGCAACGAAGCACGAACGGTAGTTGGAAATCATTAAAAGAATGGTTTTGCACTTGTGCACAATATTGTTTTGCTAAATGTTTGAGCACTAGGCATCCACCAAATGCATAGAGCATGAAAAGAATTTAAAAAGTATCAGTGACCAGCTCCTGGACATGCATTGCAATTGGTTTATTAGAACCTGACCTACGATGAGAGGCAGTGAGGTACCTATGCTGTAGGTAGACGCGGGTCCCAAAGGGGAAAGCAAGTGAGGAAGAAATGGTACACTCCTGGACACGTTTATTTGGTACCTTGAGCGACTTTTGTGCGATGTGTCTATTTGTCGAGCGACGCACTGAGGGGCCAATCCCGAAGGTGTAGGAGAGTCGCAGAGGGTTGACGGCATTCAATCGTAGGAGGACCCCCTATGTCTGTGCTTCGTGCCATTAGGCAATGTGAAAGGGACTCCCTCTGAGGAGTAATATTGGGTTAGGATTAGTTGGACTACAACGTATTACAAACGCAATGTTTAGGAAGGCAGAGATTTTGATAGACGCTCCTGGCCGCGAGGCCGAGGGGTTGTCTTGTGCGTAGTGACGAGGCCCGGCTAGTGCATGAGCCAGTGCCGGCCCATTTTTAGGTCCATCAGTGATGCGTCTGCCGGGAGCTGCTTAAAAGTGGCGGTTCTCGAATCCTGGTTGTCTAAGAACCAACTAGCAGTGTATGCCAAAGGATACTGAGATTGATCCGTTATTTATTGATAAGCATCGTCTAGCAGAAATCCAAAAGCAAGAAAGAGACGAAAGAGCTAGGCGACGTGCTGAAATTTTTAGGAGATATTCCCCTAAGCGTAGCGGTGCTGAACCCTTACGAGGGAGTGGATCTAGTGGTCTTGGGGCCACAAGCAGCAAGTTAGGAGAAGGTGGAAGCTCTAGTGCTCCCCTTTCTGCCATAAGCCAGTCTACATCAAGTACGGGAGGTGTAACCCCACCGTCCCCTATTCCTAGTGCAAATCCACTCCTTGTCATGGCGCAGCCTATTGCAATTCCAGCAGGAACGACGGATTTGCTGGCTCTAGGCTACCCGCTACCCATTTTTAATGGGCTAGTTGAGGAAGATGCGGAACTCCACATTAGGGAGTTTCAAAAGCTGATGTTTAACTGTCGCATTCAAGAAGAAGGACATTTAATGATGTTCTTCAATATGACTCTCACAGGAAGAGCCGCTATATGGTATCATGGTTTAGAAGCCGGAACCATATTGAATATTGATGCATTTTATGGAGCTTTTCGAAGGGAGTTTGCCCCTGAAAGGGGTGGGCAATATTGGTTGCGTGTACTCAACGTGACCCGCCAAAAACCACATGAGGATATTCGTGCTTATGCGAAGAAAATAAAAGAGGTTTTCCGTAAGTTGGACACCTCTATTCCTATCCCCGCAGCTGCCCAATTGCAATATTTCCTACATGGTTTGGACTTTAATATCCAATTGCAGTTGAGTAGTGTCCCCTTGGGGGATATAGATACTGCCATTACACGAGCACAAGAGGTGGAATCCCGACTACAAGCAGCCTATGCCTCTCGAGGCAATTCGAATATGGGCTTAGTATTGGGAAATAATGTGGCAATGGCCAATGGCAGTAGTGGCCAAGGGATAGTGATGGCTAACCCTAATGGGAGAGGAAACATGATGCAGAATGTCCCTTTATTACCAGCTCCCCCTAGCATGTCGATGCCTACGGGCAGTCAAATGATTCCAAATGGTGGAGGCCAGGCGGTCAATTCTAATACCATGCCTGTGGCTCAACAACCAGTGCCTAATCGAATTGTTAGGCCGATGGAACGACATGGTAATGACCAAGGCTATGAGTCGAGTGCTTCCAATGTTCTTGGCGAGGTTAAGGACATGATGAAGCATTATACCGACATGATTACGGAGCAGTATCGACAAATAGCCGTTGATGTCAACTTCCTTAAAAAACAACAAAATTTAATAGGAAGTAGATACCCAGAGGAGGGTGCACCTTCGAGGTTTAGTTGCAAATGGTGTGGTGGGCAACACTATCCAAGAAATTGCCCAAATGTTAAGTGCGACATTTGTGGAAAATCCGGATATTTAGCAGCTACTTGCTGGAGTAAGATCAGTTCCCTCCAGCGAGGTAGTCGGCAACCAGGGCCTGTTAATCATTGTGCCCAAGGAAATGATTCCCAGCGAGAGGACGGGCCTAAACAAATACTTCAATGACCAAAGACTACAGTGGAGGAGCTACCAAGTGGTAGCGGGGTTAGTTTGATTGAGGTTGTACGCGTTAACGATGCTGAAACCTCTAATCTGCGAGCTGTTCTTACAAGAGGTCAAAAGGGTAGAGAAGCCGACAAGGATAAGCTTGTCGACGGAAACCCTAAATAAGGCGACAAAGGAACACAAGTTTTGGATCCTGCCCTGGAAGGGGGACCTTTGAAGCCCGTAGAGAGTAAAGCCAATAAGGAACCATCAAAGAAGAAGGTGAAAGTTAAGAAAGAGGCAATAAAGCCGGTTCAGCGACCTAAAGAGCAGATGGTTTGGCGTGAAAAGCGAGCTCTATCGAACTATCATGAATTCGATTTGGTGAGCTCTCTTTGCGAAGTCAAGCCGGATGTGAATCTTTTACAGCTTATTAAGCTTTCCCTAGGAGTACGCAAGGAATTTAGAAAGATCCTACGTACCGGGTATATCGTAGAACCTTTGGGTATTGCGCGAGTTGGTGACGACTGGTTCGAGCATGCTGAGAAGCATTGCCCAAGGGTTGCAGCCTATGTCGATGGGATATTAGTAGATTATGCCATTGTCGACACGGGATCATCTGTTAACATTATGAGTTCTGAACTGATGGAAAGGTTGGGTCTTGCGATCCAGAAAGATACCTCCACAATTCTCAGAATGGCAAATGATAGTTTGAGACAGCCGGAAGGCTGCATTACTAAGGTCCATGTCACTGTTGCAAATGTAGAATGCCTGTTGGACTTTAGGGTGATTCGTTTTGCAGGCCATCTAAGTTACCAAGTATTACTCGGACGACCTTGGATTTTGCAAGCGGACTGCCAAGTGGATATACCCGTCGGTCGGCTAATATTCGGTAGAGGTGCCCAACGTGTGGTGGTTGATGCTTATCTTGAGTCCCCGCAGAGTGAGAGAGCTCCTCTATCTTCTACAGAATTGGAGACACTAGAAGATTTATCTGCCAGTGAGACATCATCGAGTGATGAGTCCAAAGAGGGATCCACCACGGAGGACATCTATCCGATCACTTTGAACGAGCCGATAAAGGCCCAAGATCGTATAAGAGATGCAGATGTTATCGAGCTAGACCTTGGTACGCCTGATGATTCGCGGCCAATCAAATTAGGTTCTATGCTCAGCACAGCAGAAAGGGAGGACTATGTGGCCTTGATTCAGGAATTCCGCGATATCTTTGCCTGGAGTTATGATGAGTTAAGAGGCATTCCTCCTCGTCTTGCTGTTCATACAATTCCGTTGAAAGAGGGCAGTCATCCTGTACGACAGAAAGTAAGGCGTATGCCTTTCGAACTGAGGGACGGGCTGTTTGAAGAGTTACAGAAGCTTCGGAAAGCGGGTTTGATTTTTCCTGTGCGACACACGGAATGGTGTTTGCCGGTTGTGATAAGAAAGAAGAAGAATAATCAAATCCGATTATGTGTAGACTTTAGGGAGCTGAATAAGCAGACAGTTAAGGACTACTACCTGTTGCCATTTATTGACCAGATTTTGGATCAATTAGCGGGTAGGGAGATATATTCGTTCATGGATTGCTTTGGAGGATATAACCAGATGGAAATTGCAGAAGAGGACAAGTTGAAAACAAATTTTATTACTGTATTTGGTACTTTTGCGTACCATGTGATGGCCTTTGGTTTATGCAATGCGCCTGGTTCGTGGCAACGAACAGCAGATAAGACATTCGGTGAAATATCCCCTGAAGAGTTGAAGGTGTTTATTGATGACTTAGGGGCCGCCACCATGAGAGAAAGGCAGTTGATCATTTTAAGAAAATGCTTTGAGCATTGTAGACAATTTTTTATTGCCCTAAACCCACGGAAGTGTGTTTTTGGAGTACCTTATGGGCTATTGCTGGGTCATGTAGTCAGTTCGGTAGGAACTGCGACAGACCCCAAGAAAGTCAAAGTTATAGTTGCCATGGGTCTACCACGCACTCCGAAAGAAGTTCATAGCTTTCTGTCTTCGGTTGGTTACTACCGTAGATTCATCAACGCCTTAGCAGAAAGAACGTTGCCACTTACAAATTTATTGTCCTTTAGCTGTTTGTTTGTATGGGGCGACCCTTGTAAGATAGCATTTGAGGATGTGAAACAAGAGCTAGCAAGAGCGCCCATTTTAAAAGCACCTAAAAGAGGTGAGGTGTTCTATATATTTTCGGCAGCCACCATGTATAGTATCAGCTGCTGTTTAGCCCAAATTTGGGAAGAGAAGTGGTACCACCCGATTGCTTTTGCTAGCCGAAAGCTGGGGGTATCCGAAATCAATTATACCTACATGGAGAAGTTGTGTCTAGCGATGGTCTTTGGGACCAAGAAATTGAGGCATTATATTCTCTATGAGAAAGTCGTGCTTTATACGAAGGCGGAGGGACTTCGATTATTGATGAATAAGCTACAGCCGCCTGATCGTCTAGCAAAGTGGTTGATCACTTTGCAAGAATTTGATTATGAAATCAGGAGTAAGCCACCAAGGTTGCAAGGCATCGTGGAATGTCTAGTAGACTTTGGGGAGCCGAAAGAATCTGGGCTGAAGGTAGTGACATGGAGTTGTTATTTAAAATAGATACAACATCTATTCCCTCCTGGTACGCTGCAATAACGCATTATTTATCAACAGGAGAGGCGGGATCCGAATTATCTAAAGCTGAGAGAAGGAAAATTAAGCAGCAAGCGTTAAAGTTTGCTTTGATCACAGGTACATTATATCGGCAAGGGGTTGATGATATCTATTGCCGGTGTGTGATGCCTGACGAGGTGCCATTCATTTTGGAAGAGTGCCATGATTCTGCTTGCGGTGGCCATTTTGCTGGACGGCTTACAACACAAAAGGCTTTAAGAGCAGGTTATTGGTGGCCTGCCATCTTCCAGGATGCGTTTGCGTATGTTAAGAGATGCGATATTTGCCAACGACATGATAGTCGAGAGAATAGAAAATGACCACTCATCCCTATTATGGCGATACTTCCATTTGAGAAGTGGGGAATAGACTTTGTGGGTCCTATTACTCCGTCATCGACTACACAAAAGAGGTACATCATTGTAGCAACTGACTACTTCACAAAGTGGTCAGAAGCACGTGCAACAAGGAAAGATGATGCTAAAGAAACTGCTAGTTTCCTTTTAGAGCAGATAATATGCCGGTTTGGTCCGCCGAAAGAATTAGTGTCGGACCGCGGAATCCATTTCCTGAATAAGGTGATTAAAGGTTTGACAGAGATGTGGCAAATCAAGCATAACAAGACAACCCCATATAATCCGCAAGCCAATGGGCAAGTTGAAAGCACCAACAAGCAGCTTGTGGGCATCCTGTCCAAAATTGTATCGGAAAAGAAACGGGATTGGGATAAAAAGTTATACGTGGCAGTGTGGGCCTACAATACGACTTTCAAACGAGCCACTGGCCATACCCCGTTCAAGTTAGTATATGGGGAGGAGTGTGTCTTGCCTTTAGAGATTGAGCTACCGACCATTCAGTTTGCCATCAATCATTCTTTGAGCGATGAAGATGCACTTTTTGAGCGCTTGACGACATTGGCACATTTAGATGAGCTTAAACTACAGAGCTTATTGCATGAAGAAGTGGCAAAGCGCCGAATGAAGCAGTTACACGACATCAAAGCCAAGAAATACACCTTCAAGAAAGGACAGCTTGTTCTGTATTATGACGCATGACGTGAATTATTTCCAGGCAAGCTAGAGCCCAAATGGGATGGGCCCTATAGGATCGTTAGAATAGGAAAGAATAAATCCATAGTTTTGTTAGCTGACCTTGAGGGGATAGAATTTAAAAATAAGGTTAATCTTAATAAGATTAAACCTTATTATTTCTGACTACACTAATGCTATGACTGCCTTGCAGGTCTAGGCGCGATCGAAACAATATCTGTAAGGAAATCGTGATAGAGGTTGATGGGTCGTCTGATCCCTTATTTAGAACACCCATATTTGGAACAGAGGTATCATCAGGGAAAGCTCATTTGGTGGAGCAAAGGATATAAGGTTCTTGAGCAAGAAGGTGGGACATTTATTTGGGAGATATTGCCATCACTGCCTACAAATTTTGACGAGCATCCCTGTTGAATTCAATGATGATGGAGGGATGGAGCCTACAGTCCACCCGTTGAATATGCTGAATTTCGATTACCATAATTATGAGTAGAGTTCAGGGTGGCGGGATATGTAAACCCTTTATGGACGTACACCTTGTACTTTGATGGGGCGTCCAGGGGTGCATGCAAAAAAGGAAGTGTAGGAGTTGTCATCCGAGACCCCCGACGACGCATTTTCATGAAGTTAGCTGCTTATCTCGGGGCGAATTTTACCAATAATATGGCAGAATACAAAGCCCTGATTATGGGTTTGAATATTGCAAAGAAGGGTGGTATCCGCCAGTTGTTGGTGAAAGGGGACTCTCAGTTGGTTTTAAATCAACTCAATGGGACATACATGGTACGAAACCCCATCCTTTGCATGTACCATCATACTGCCATAGCCCTGCTAGACGAATTCGATAGTGTCTTTTCAGCTGATTCCACGGAATTGGAATAGTTTGCCGATTCATTGGCTAATTTCGCGTATGAAGAAGACCTCTTCTTTAATTGTGGCCCTTGTCCCGATATATCTATTGATGGTGAGACAGGACCTGGTCGTTTGTGTTGTATGCTTTCTGAACATGCCCTCTTTGGCAGACGATGGTTGATCTGGGTGATGCAGAGGGTAAGCGAGACTCATCTGCCTTTATTATCTTGGACCCATAGACTGATTGGACGACATGTGATGCGAACACCTCTTGCGATATACGCAGGAGGGATAGGTCATAATCTAATGCACCTAGTTTAGGGCTACGAGCCTTTGTTCCCCTGGGCATGGTATGCTTTGACGTCTCTCATGGTTGTTTCCAGGTGGATGTTATGCATAGTATTGTTTGACTTCATTAGGCCAAGAGGGCAGATTCAGTTTTGTAGCAAAGTCAAGTTTCATTTCATTAGGCCAAGAGGGCCATTTCCCTGTCTACTGCGGGTGCATTTAATTGGGTTTTTGTTTTAAGTGTTGTGCTGGACAGGTTTCGTGGTTAGTGGAATTTGGTGGAGCCTGGCGGAGCCTTTGCTGCGATGGAAGCTTCTTGTGGCCAATCCAGGTGATATTTCTCCTTTACGAGTACTTTTCTTTCCTGTTATATGTGTCTTTGTACTTGTCGAGGGGATACATTTTTGTTGGGGACCGGCAACCAAGGCATGAAGTCCCAGATTCAGGCTATGTATGTTTGAGGGAGGTCGGAGTGGTCATTGCCTCCTGTAAAGACATTGTCAGGCGCATCGAAAGACCTGTTTTAGAAGGAAGTCCTAGTGGCCCTATCCTGCTAGCCTGCTAGGCAGCCGTTCTAGGAGTTCTTGTTAGTAGTGAGGCAGTTAGAGAAGCCTGCCAGAAGATAATAATAATGATGCCAAGAAATCCTGAATATCCTACAAGATGACTATAAATACGAAGGTGTGTAAAAAGGGGTTCTAACCTCCTATCCCAAGAAAAGAAAAGGGATGAAAATGTGTAAGCAGTTGATCATTGCCTTGCGAGGGCTTGGTAGGTTCTTGGGGACGAGTCAGACCCGGGGCCGATACCTTGTCTTCCTAGGGGTGGCTTCTTGCTGGGGAAAAAAAAAAAAAAAACCAAAACAAGGAAGGTTGGAGCGAAAATAAAAGTGAGCGTTAGAAAAGGATTCAGTGTCGCCTTGCGAGGGCTTGGTAGGTTCTTGGGTACCGAGGCAGGTCCTGAGGCCGATGCCCTGTTCTCCTTGGGTCACTACGCTCAGCTCCCTCCTTTTTACATGCCCAAGTATGTTCATCCAATACAAACCCTAAAAGAAGACATGTACTGAAAGAAAATACTCTTTGATCAGGCTATAGGAATCCTCGCCTTGTAGGAGCTCCTAGTTGTGTTGTCTTTAGTTGGTAAATAGTTCAGACTACCACTTAGGGCAACCTCTTTGATAGTTTTTTTTGTTTGGCTGTGTTGGAGCAGCTGGTTAGTGACTTACTTCGGATCTTCTATTAGATGATGCTAGGCCTGCTCCTTGTGGATTTCATGCCTTGGTTCTGTCCAGGGGTAGGGGAAGCATTGTGCCGAGTTTTATTATACATTTGTTTTGTATCAGTTTGATGCTTCTTTGGTTGTTTATGTGCAGATATATTCGTGGATTCGACGGGCTGAGTCGCCCTATCCCGTGGTCGCCAATGAGAGCAGAATTTAGGTGATGGGAAGTGCTTAAAAATAGCTAAAAATTATGAATATCAAGGGAAAAATATTCACCGTCAAAGGAGGTGGCTCGATCTAGGACAATTTTAAGCAACAAGCAGTCGATGGGCGCCCAAGTGACACGTACAGATTTTTAGTAATTTTTCTATCAGTCAGGACGGGATGTGGGAGCTGCAAGCCTGTCCGGGATGCCGAGGCGGACGCCCAGAAATTTACAGCACGTCAATCGGAGCTCGTATGCGGAAGTTGGCCCGAAACCGGCCGGGGTGCCCAAAAAAGGGGCCAAATTTGAAATTTCAAAGGGTGTGATTAGTGGGGGGGTGCCCTTTGGCTCCCCCACCCCCCCAATTTTTTTCATGGAGGGGAAGGAAGTGGCGTGCAAACAGCCGCCGAAAAAAATGCCCCTCCCCCCCCTTAAATCGAGATGCCTCTTGTCAAGTAAGCCATGGATTCAATTATGTCAGGCTTCCACATTGGGTCTTCGCTCCGCATCGCTTCAATCCACACGGGGAATGGCAGCCTGTAGAGAGAGAGAGGAAATCAGTATTTCTCTCTCCTCCCTCTCTCTCCTCTAAGAGGGAGTTCATGTGGGAAGAAGAAGGAAGAAGAAAGAATGATGGAGGCTTGTCTGGCATGGATCGGATTGCTCCACGGGCTGGAAATGGTGATTTGTGATCGTGCTGGACATGAAGTGCTGCTGATTTTCAAATTTACAGCCATGGACATGAAACCCGAAACACGCAAATAAGCGGTAATTCAATTTTTTCAAAGGAAATTTGAGATTTTATGGCTTTTGATTGATAAAATGTTGTTCATGTGGGCTAAAAATTGTTTATGTTGCAGTTTTCCATGAGTACTTGCTGATCATAATCAGAAAATCAGAAAAATATGCATCTTGTGACTCAAAATAATACACTAAAACACGTAAAATATGGAAAATCAAGGGAAAATGATGTTTTTGGGCATAAAAATGGGAAAATGAATAGGAACACCAACTAAATTTCCATTTTGCTGCAAGAAGGAACTAAGGGCCACAGCCCATAATCTGTTTTGAATTTTCAGTAATTAAATAATGCAGAAAATAAGGGAAAATACAAGGAAAATAGAGGAAAAACACTAAAAATAGGGGAAAAATGCAGTTTGGGTGCGGGAAATTAATGAAAATTAAGGACAATGTTTGTGAATCTTTGTGGGGACTGAAGCACGAGGATTTGCCTCAGTTCAACCCCACCTTCTTGTTCTAGTGCGTCTTTTTCTGGTTTTTCCACATAAAATGATGGTAAAATGCCTCATAAATCTATGCAACGATGCAATATTTAAACGAGGAAGGGTAGGGAAGTTGAAATATGTCTAAATGCCGTGTGAGATGATGGAAAAGTTGTTGATTGCTATGCATAGCATTTAGGACGGAAAAGAATTATAAAATAAGAGCTTAGTAGCACGAGGATCACCTCGGTGCTAGGCCCAGGCAAGGAAGCACGAACGGTAGTTGGAAATCATTAAAAGAATGGTTTTGCACTTGTGCACAATACTGTTTTGCTAAATGTTTGAGCACTAGGCATCCACCAAATGCATAGAGCATGAAAAGAATTTAAAAAGCATCAGTGACCAACTCCTGGACATGCATTGCAATTGGTTTATTAGAACCTGACCTACGATGAGAGGCAGTGAGGTACCTATGCTGTAGGTAGACGCGGGTCCCAAAGGGGAAAGCAAGTGAGGAAGAAATGGTACACTCCTGGACACGTTTATTTGGTACCTTGAGTGACTTTTGTGCGATGTGTCTATTTGTCGAGCGACGCACTGAGGGGCCAATCCCGAAGGTGTAGGAGAGTCGCAGAGGGTTGACGGCATTCAGCCGTAGGAGGACCCCCTATGTCTGTGCTTCGTGCCATTAGGCAATGTGAAAGGGACTCCCTCTGAGGAGTAATATTGGGTTAGGATTAGTTGGACTACAACGTATTACAAACGCAATGTTTAGGAAGGCAGAGATTTTGATAGACGCTCCTGGCCGCGAGGCCGAGGGGTTGTCTTGTGCGTAATGACGAGGCCCGGCTAGTGCACGAGCCAGTGCCGGCCCATTTTTAGGTCCATCACCTCTTTTTTTTCCCTGTGGGGCGCGCTATTTGCATTGCAAATGTGACGCAAATAGCGATGCCGCTATTCCTGCGTCGCTACCCCCTGTCGCTATACTTGTGTTTCCTTGTAGTGACCTAAACGGTGAGGGGGGGAGGAAGTTTGTGCAACAATCTAATTGCTGAAAAGATACAAATTATTATTTCCCTCTTTGTGCATAGCATTTAGGGATCGTTCCATAATTAAATATAGGCAACTAGTAGCATGGAAGTTCCGGTGCTAGCCCCTAAAGCAGCGCAACACGTAATGCTTAGTTAAAATTCATGAAAGGGCTGCTTTCTGCACCTCACATGGCTGTTTTTTTTTTTCATAAAATGGTTGTGCACAATCGTCATACACCTTGCATCAAGCATATCACGTGGTATCTCCTGGAATGCATTGCAATTGATTGATAAACTTTGACCAACGCTGAGAGGACAAGAAACCTAAGTCGTGGGTTAGACGGACGCTTCCATTGGGGGAAGTTTTGTGAGGCAAATCAAAATCTCCTGGAACCTGAATTATGAAAGAGTGGAGTTTGTGCGAATGTTACATGTGTTAGTGATGCATCAACTTGGGACCAATCCCGGAGGTGTAGGAGAGTCGCAGTGGAGCCGCAGCAATCAGCCGAGAGGTGCTTCCCTATGTGTGTATTACGAGGCATTATGCCTATATGTTATGGAATCTCCCTCTGAGGATAAGGGAAGGTGAATGCTGGACTACATATTGGATATAAACGCAAAATCGTCATAAATATTTAGTGCAAAGTGAGTTTTAGACGCTCCTGGCCCGTCAGGCCGTGTGGTGGGGTTCTCTATCGTATGCATGAGGTCCGGCTAGTGCCATAGCCAGTGCTGGCCCATTTTAGGTCCCATCAGGGGCCTTGCTCCTCCACAAAGTAAGACCCATGGATATGAATGATATGTTGCGAATTCATACGAGTAATTATTATTTTATGCCAATGGAAATTTTATCAAAGAAAGCTTGGATTAAATATTCTCTCTTACCAAATAAAATGTGATGTTTTTTTCTCCCCATGCCTCCTTTATTGCTTGAACAAGATTTGTAATCAAACATTTGAACTCTTTTGGATACGTGTAGGTTTTTGTTTGTTGATTGAGGAGCTTTAGGAAGATATCGAGGTGTCTCCAAACCTCCATCCTTAGAAATGCAAGTCGTGGTGTGCTTGCAATGTTTGTTGTTATCCCACACAGCTCTCTCCAATGCTCCTAATTAATTCTCACCTATTTTCCTATATGGTTTCCTAAAAAACGTCTAGCTTTTGAGCCTTCCATTGAGACATCAGCCAAGACATCTCTTGTTTTCCCTAAAAGTTTTGGAACTTTTCTTAAGTGAACTTGACATCCATGAAAACCCATTTTGGAGAGTAATACCTCACATTTGTCAATACACTCATTCGATAAAGACAAAGGCTTAATTGAGTATGCATAGTCGAGATGCAACCTGAGAAGTTTATCAATAATTCTAATCTTTGCATGCAAAGTACATATATGAAAATTTGTAAGATGAATTGAAAGAATTGAATCCCATATATCTTCATTGTTTTTATTTTTATTTAGATCTATAGAGTCTCTAGTTAGGGCTCTTCTTGTAGGGCGCAAGTTGCTCCAATCTTTAGATCCAACACTTTCCATGCAATAAATACAAGGATATTTTGCATTTGCCCCATTACATATTCCAAGCATACATTTGATAGTTTTCAAGTCAGCACTCATGTGCCATTCCACAATAAAATTACCAACCCCATCAACAACCAACATTTCTCCTTCACTTTGAGAGTTAATAATGTTTGGAGCACCTATATGAGTAAACAACCATTTTAGTGTTTGATGATTCTCAATTGGTACCTGAGTTGCACCAACCCACCAAATCTCCATCTCAAACTGGAACTGATGCACTGATGCTTGACCCCCACCATTGTGTGGCAAAAGCTTCTTCTTCTTCTTGCCTTCTTGCTTGTTCTTGAGAGAGGGAGTGAGTGTGTGAGAGTGAGGGATCGAGGAGAAGAAGCTCTCCATCTTCTCTCTTCATCTTCTTCTCTTCTCTACTCTTCTCTTGTCTCGCGCAGCTATGGATGATGGAGCTTGTTGGAGAGAGATTGAGGTTGCTTGAGCTTGCCTCAAAGATCATGGAGCTACCGACGTGCAAGGGAGAAGAGGGTACTTGATCAGGCATCAAGGTAAGCTCACTACAACCCATAGGTGGGGAGGGCATGTCGGCTATGTGAAAGGTAGCCGTGGTCGCTCGGCTTGAAACACTTGACCAATAAATAGTCCATAGGTCTTGGGGGTTGAGCTTGTAGCTCCCTTCATTTTGGTTCCATTGTTGGGGCCAACAAAATCAAGCCTTGAGCACCGCACGGTTCAAATTGTGCATAGAGGTAGGGTTTTCAGCCCGAACCGATGCTTGAGATAAATAGGAGATTTAAGTGATTTGATCTTCAGAACAAGTAAGTATTTTGGTTTTTTTATGAGTAGGTAATTAGGTAAATCAACTCAACCACTGTTTTTGATTTTTGTTACCATTGGATAGGATTAGGACCAAGGAAATAGGAAAAATAGAAGGGTTTTCTACTGCTGCTCGCATCCTCGTAACTGTGCCACGACAAAGGCAGTTGAACCAAGTTGTAGGTGTTCGATTTCCAGAATCAAACACTCGGACTGTTCGACTCTCCGAGTCGGACGGTTTGACTCTACCAGTCAGACCAACCTATGGTCCGATCGGACCACTCATCCGATCGAACGCACCACCTTAGACTCATACCACCCAGTCTGATCAAACCAACTACAGGATCGGACCGTCTGACTCTGCCAGTTGGACCCTACCACGTGGCACTAGGACCCATTTTTAGACTCGGACCCACCTGTCCGATTGGACCACCGTCAAACAGTCGGTCCAACTCTAGTCGGGACCAACACTAGGATTGGACCACCCGATTTGATCACATAGTCTGACTTGGACAGTCGGAGTAGTCGGTCCAAGGCTAGGATCAGACCACTCGGTCCGATTAGACAGTCCAACTTGGATAGTCGGACCACCAGGGCAGAACATTTTAAACTGGTAAGTGAGCCACCTCCTCAGGCCAAGGCCACTCCGAACACATCCCCAAACACCCCAGAGTACCTGACCCGGCTCTCAGAAACCAGAAATTGGAGAAACCACACCTAGGCAGCCTAGAGTCAACCTCTAGTAGTAGGCCATAGAACAGACGAGACTTAGAGCTGAAACTGACCCTGAGATTGCAATCTGGCCTTGACAGGGTGTAAAGTGTGCAGCATAGACCCTAGACAATACGAGAGGATAGCCAAGAAATGTGCTTAGAGCCATATTAGGCTACGAACAAAAGGAGGAAAAGCGGAAACTACATTCTTCATTTTGCATTTGCACCCCACACTGATTTCATCATTTAAAGTGCACTAAAATGGAGAAAGCTTGATTTGGCACTGTGCACTGGAAAGCACAAAGCACAAATGTGAATAAAATTGACAACTGCTTTCAATAACAAGGAACTCACATGGAATCATGATAATTCAAAGAACCCACCAGTAGGAACAGACCTTGAGAGATAGCTGGGTGCCACAAAGCCCCATTAATAGGATCCTGGAGACCTCGAAGAGTTCAAAGATAACAAGATTGAGGGCAAGTCGCTACCTGAGGTGATTGGACTGATCAACAACCTGGTGGAGTAAGAGGCTGCAGAAATGTCAGGAGTAGATGCGGATCGAGAGGATGACCAGCTAGACTTAGGCGAGTTCCCAATCGAATTGCAACATATGGTCGACCAATACGACCGGCTAACAAGGACAGTGATCCATGGCAGACCGATTGAGGAAGTAGTTAGGAGCCTTGAGGAAGAGAGAAAGGCAGCTAGGAAAGCGATGCAGAGCATCACGACATAAAACTGCAAGCAAAGGACGAGGAAATTGTGGCAAGACTTAGAGGTGCACGAGACACGATGCATTTTAGCCTTAGCTGGTAAGGCCACAACATGGCCGAACGCAGAGAGGGAGAGGGAGCTAGAGGCAGACCTGACACTAAGTGAGCTTGTCACCAAGCGGCTCATAGACAACACAGCTAAAAAAGAGAGTGCAACTACGCTAGCCACCTATTTGCTCACAGGCTTAGGAGTCACGCAGGGGGCGAAGAGCCACAACAAGATCCCTGCAGTGGCCAATAAGCTAGACAAGTATTAGCCTAGCAATGACCCCTATATCTTCGTGGAGCAGTTCGAGTAGGTTTGCAAAGCCAATGTTCTCACGGACCTCACCCAATGCTCACAGGCTTTCGAGCTTTGCTTGGGTTATAAGGGAAGGATGTGGTACACTAGCCGAGACATAGCAGAGCGAACAAACTTCAATTGCCTGAAGGATCTCTTCATTAAGAGATTTTCAGAAATAATGTATTCGAACAACCTCATAGTCCAAGTGATGAATGTCAGTCAGAAGGACAAAGAGGACATTAGAGACTACGTCACTCATGTACGTAGCCTGTTTAAGAGAATCCCTACCAATGAATTACCAAATGAGAGAGTGGTCTCTACCATTTTTATAAACGGAATCCGTAGCGAGGAACTTTACAAGGCACTTGCAAGAAACTTGAGCTTGTAGAGAGATGTGCTCGCTAGGGTTTTCAATGAGGCAATAAGGGTAGATGACCAGCTTAGGGAGAGAAGCGCTAAAAGCTCAAATCGAGATGGCTCTAGTCAAAGAACCATAGAGAAAGCCACAACCTATAATGAGAGATCAGCCCTTGACAAGCAGGATAAGGGCAAGAGCAGGGCACAAGACCAAGAGCTAGCCGAAGTCAGGATGGAGCTAGCACAGCTACAGGAGTTTGTAAAGAGACCCACTAGACCGCATGTCCAGTGTGTGCACCGTGGAGGCAACCACATCCTTGTTGAGTGCCAGGATCCAAGATCTAGGCCTTGTGTAAATTGCAGAAGGTTGGCCCACGACGCAATGCATTGTCGATTGCCAAGAAGGTTTCCTTACGCACAGTAGTACAACTCACCATACTATGGGAATAGGCCGCCTAACTTCTTCGGAAGAGGAGCCCCATTGGCCCTTCCAGTACCTAATGATGCAAAACCGGCCATTCCTAGATTAGAGATCAATCCCACGGGCATACTCAAACCACCTAGACCCTTCGTGACACATCCACCGAGTGACGCTCCATCATTACATTTGGGTGATCATGAGGTATGAACTGATTGGGATATATGATACCATGGTAGTTATGAAATTGTTGCTCATCAAAGCTAGAAGAGTACTGATAAACATGACCATTATTGTCATGTCCATAAAAATTGGGTTGCTAAATTAAGGAAGGTTCACATGTATAAGCATGACTATGTTGCTGAAAAGGTGGATGCTTATAAGCATAAGCATGTTTCCCATAATAGCCATTCTACGACCAAGGTTCAATGGAATGATACTCTGCATTATAACATGGTATCAATATATCTACTACCATTCTAGATATTAGCCTGCAACCTTGTTCAGTAGAGTTGGAGCTCTTTATCTCCGTTGCCATTGTAATCAAGTTACTTTTAGAATATTCCAAAGCATGGTAGAAGCCATCTACAACAATATCATGTGATCACGAATCCTCAAAGAATGCATAGTATCTCATGGTTCTACAATTGACTGTAGATTGTCACAGGGCAGCAAACATCTGGCACAGGTGGCCTTTGGCTCTACAATTCCATCAGCCGATAGTGCTTTGGCTAATCTTGTGTTTTCTCAAGTCACTTTAGCCATGTTTATGATTTATAATACGATGGATTTGTCATACAATGGAGGTAGTGGCAACGAAGGCCAACAAATACAATGGAAGTAGTGGCAACGAAGGCCAACAGATACAAGAGAGAGAAGGTCCCACTATTCAGCGTGAAAATTGTTGCTATCTACGTGACTTAGGTCTGCTCAGTTTTAATGCTGCTACTACTTGCTTTTTCTTATATTTAGAAATCTCCCTTTTTCAAAAAGAACCTCAACAAAGAATTGCAACTCCTTTATGGTAATCAATGAAGACTTGGATTCCAACAAGTTGTTACTCTCTGTTGAGAAATCTTCTACAAAACATTGACAGAATTTGGGGGTGCTTATTCCAATTAAAGAAAGTGTGGCATCTCCAGACTGCATTAAAGGAATTGTGGCATCTTCAGAATAAACTCCTTTTTCATGATCCAAAAGCAGAGACTTTGCTTGCTATAATTGGAATCATGGCTACTCACCATCTCCCATATCCCATCCAAGAATTTGACATGGCTCACTACTCAAGGTGTTTGATCTCATGGAGCAATTATGATGGACTTTATTTGATGGAAGTTCAAGTGCAATTTTTAATTCTTTTATTTTCATCAAAATCTGTTATCCTCTAACATTAGCAACCTTCTCAAAAGTTGCATTCAGCAGAAAGTCAAGCAGTTCTATAATTATGCCAGTACAACAATTGCATGTAATGCATCATTAGTTAATGCAGCATGATTCCAAACAAATGCATCAGTCCCAAACTCTTCTGTAATTATGCCAACACAACAATTGCATGTAACTCAATTGAAGAGAATGTCTGAGGATGTGATGAATTCTGCAGGAGGTCAAATTAACTCCTTAGTTGGCAACCCATCTGTGTCTCATGCATTTATAGCAATTTCCCAATCTCCTGGACCAAGCATACCCTGCATATTTTGTTCCAAACTCTACATACTCTGTTCCAATTTTTTCATATTCTATTCCTTTGTTTGTTTGTGCAAAAGTCCTTCAACTTTGCCTCAAGCTCCAGGAGAGCTCTTCTTTTTTTTCATCTCTATACTCTTGTTCAAGTTGAGCCAATCTATTCTTTGTTTGGAAATGTTCAGTTTCAATCTTGCCAATCTGCAACTATGCTTCTTCAAGCAAGCTCTCTTTTTTGGCTCTTGCAAATACATGTTCTTTCATTTCATCAATTAAGTTCCAACACCCTATAGAGTGTCTCCCTCCACAAGATTGCCAAGTACATGAACACTTCTAATACATGGAAGAGTTGCATGTATTGCACCCATAGTTGCAAAATGAGGTTCTCCTTTTACACTTTCTTGAGTTACACGTGCGTACATTAACAATAAATTGGCTCCAACATCGTTAATTGATAGCAAGTACTCCAAATCTTCTGCATTGGGGATTACAACTGGGCTGCAATTCTTGTATCTTCTAGCCAACTTACAATACCCTTGCTAAGGGTCCCACCACACCATTTGGTACCTGGTAATACAAGAAATGAAACAATTGAAATAGGGGGATATTTTGTTGATCCAAGAATGGGAGTGCACTCAACCTTCAGGCAGGCCAACATCATCATGCTTTGGGCGATGAGGATAGACCAGATCAAGCCATTGAAATCCATGCACATGTTTCAGGGATTTTCTGATCTCACTTTCCCCCCTCCACCTGCTGTGTTTGTCTCTCCCAAATCTGATGCACAGGACTCTAGTTCAAGCCAGAGGAATTAGTCCACAAGCAAAGTTGAGCTTGAACAGACTAGAGCAGGGAGCTCTCAAGTTACTGGACACTCAAAAAGGAAGAAGTTACTACCAAGCATCACTGAAAGGCTACATAACTTGGAAGGGCAGTAAAACACAAAAATGTGCAAGAAAAGGATCAGCCACCTACTTCCTCTAGTAGTAATCTTGCTAATTATGTGGAGAAATATCTTCATGAGCCTAGGGAATGTGAAGGAGATGTAGTAGGCTCTTCGAGCGAGTCCTTGGTTTTGATTACTTGCATATCAAATCCTCCCATACTTGATTCAGACTCTAAAAATAGAGTTAGTAGTTCTGGGGCAGGTGATTGCAAGCTAAATAAGTGTGAGAAGGCTTCATCATCTGATGTGTCATCAAATGTGCTTGAAAGCCATGGTTCAGATGTGGCAGAAGAACCAAAAAGCGTTGAAGTGAATGTCTTGTAGAGCACGTTAGAACTAGATGCCTCCAGTGATTGCTATCACGAGGGTTTGAATTATTATTTCTTACTACCATCAGGTATAGGTAAACTTCCTGATGTAGGAACGGATGCTTTGTGATCGGCCGTGGCCAGTTCAGCAAGATTTGCATGGCCACACAAATTCAGACCAGAGAAGAAGTTGCTCTAAAAGTGATCAAAAAAAGCACAATACTACTTTCCCGCAGGGCTGTTGCGCTAAACACCATGTGCAATTTGAAGGACTATTCGTAGCCAAGAACTACTTGATCTAGATTTCAGCTCGGTGATAGATCTATGATGTGTTTTTGGAGCAAAGGTTCTACAGCAGATGCTGAAGGCTGTTGCATCTTGCCACCTTCATTGCATTGTCCATCGTGATCTTAAGCCTGAAATTTTCTTGTTTCAGTCTGAGCATGAAGATTTTGTATTAAAGTTATTGATTTCAAATTATTCTTTCCTGCTACCATCAGGTGTAGATAAACTTCTTGATGTAGGAACAGATGCTTTGTGCTCTCAAGTGTCAAATTTCTGTAATGCTAAATATAAAGCAGATGTCCATGGAATGTCAGACGAGGAGATTGATAATGCAGTCAAGAATGACAAACAATAAGAGAGAAGGAGCCGTTTCCTCTTCTAATTCTTCTTTGCAATATACAGCTGCAAACTTGACAATGTGACGAGCAACAACATGTGGCCGATCAAGCAAATGTATGAGGAAGATGAATCTCCGCATAGTGCAAGCAACTCCTTCTTCATTTGACCTTCCTTGACAACACTCTCATGCAATTTTTGTAGTCACAGTATGGATTTTGAAGGGATTGACATCTCTGACAGTAAAGAAAACGAAGATACATATTCCGAAGGAAGTCGTATCAGAGGTTCATCCTTAGATTATGTTGAAGATCTCTCGACACCTCTGATGACAACAAGGAAAATGAACACAAAGTAAACCCAAAGAGAGATTCTGCCTCAAGCTTTTGGTGTAGCAAACAGGCTTGACGGAGACGATGATGAAGCTCTTTGTCTTCACCATATTCACCTTCGTCATCACCAACAAGATTGTGGGCTAGATCGTGGGCAACAAGGGCTACAAGGAGTACAAGCTGGGTGATTACTCCACATGGCTGTAGAGGTAGGTCAGCAAGACTTCCTACTAGCTGAAGATCCGCAATTGCCTCTCTGAGTCCAAGTTCTGCAATGGCCTCCGTGACTGGTACCTCCCAGAGGCCGAGTACAACAATGCAACCTTAACTCCTATCCAAGCTAGATGTTGTAAGCCTCCATTGGGATGTGGTTGCAAGTTTGTGAATGCAATAGATCGAGAAGTCTGTGGCACTCCAACTTACAGCTATGACTATAAAACTTTGGGAAGAATGGGCCGATATCCTCCATGGAAGCTTGGAAGAAGTTTGAAAATAAAGAGAGAGAGAAAGACTCTCCCTGTAAAGTAATAATAACTATATCCTCCACTAACTCTTGTTACCACTATTTTAAGAGAAATACCTTCAGAAAATTGCCTGAAATGACCAACGAGTTGCTAATTTGAGCCTTCCTACCACCAAACTTGGTCCAAAACTCCATTAATGCTCTAGACCTACAGTC